>NC_133326.1:40047756-40222162 GCF_042186555.1 Aquarana catesbeiana
GAACCTTAAGTGCAGCAGAAATTTTTTGTAACCTTGGCCAGATCTGTGCCTTGCCACAATTCTGTCTCTGAGCTCTTCAGGCAGTTCCTTTGACCTCATGATTCTCATTTGCTCTAACATGCACTGTGAGCTGTAAGGTCTTATATAGACAGGTGTGTGGCTTTCCTAAGCAAGTCCAATCAGTATAATCAAACACAGCTGGACTCAAATGAAGGTGTAGACCCATCTCAAGGATGATCAGAAGAAATGGACAGCACCTGAGTTAAATATATGAGTGTCACAGCAAAGGGTCTGAATACTTAGGACCATGTGATATTTCATTTTTTCTTTTTTAATAAATCTGCAAAAATGTCAACAATTCTATGTTTTTCTGTCAATATGGGGTGCTGTGTGTACATTAATGAGGAAAGAAAAAATGAACTTAAATGATTTTAGCAAATGGCTGCAATATAAAAAATTTAAGGGGTCTGAATACTTTCCGTCCCCACCGTATATATATATATATATATATATATATATATATATATATATATATATATATATATATATATTAAACAGTTATATATTAAGCTTAAACAGTTAATATACAGCCCTAAAATACACCAAACTTATATGTATTTTTTGAACATAAAAGAAAAAAAACATTAAAACACATGTAGCACCCCCTAACTAGTGTGTTAGAGCGCTAGATATCTGTTAGTGCAGGTAAAATGTTTAGACTCGGGGAAGGCTGGATGACTAAGGCAGCACCCCCCGCCCCTTCTAGAAACTTGGAGAAGACTCTGGAAGAATGGGAGTGGAGGTGCGGAGGGGATGTCTGGAGTATTCATGAGGGCCCTGACCAATCCCAAACAGATGAGTTGGCAGGGGGCAGGCCCCCTCAAATACTCAGGGTCAACCCAGCTAAGGCAGTGGAGATCAGGTGGAAGATGGAGTGTTAGGAGGCTGTCGGAGACCCTTGAGGGTAGCCCCATAGTCTGGGGAGTGAGCTCGGGTGCAGAAGGGACCCTCTTCATCACACACAGAGGTGCCCCGATCAGTGGCATGGGAGCAGGTGTGAGGACAGCAGGAGCAAATCCCCAGGGAGGAAGACAGCCAGGTGGGCTGGTGAGTGTTACAGTCGGGGAGGACTGAGAGGCGGCCTGAGAGAACTGCGTGAGAGCAGTCTGAGATGGATGCAGAGTTAGTCTAGGAGGACTGTGGAAGTTTAGCCAAGAGGGCTGGAGAAAGGGGCAGCTGCAGCCAGGTGGGCTGGCAGTGCCTGAAGAGGTGGTGCTGGGATTAGTAGCCACAGAAGGACAACTGGGCACTAAGACTTTGCTACACTACCAAAGGGGCCCACAGACCCTGCCTGTAAAAGGCATTTGCTAGTTAACTGACTGAGCCTTGTAATCAGATAACCTTACAGTGTGCCAGCTGGTCCTGGTAGTTGTAGTGCTTCAAGCAAGTGTTGTGCTGGAGGAAGCTGAGGACTGTAAATAGCCTGTAGAGAAGACATTGTCCCTGAAAAGTTCTACTGTAGTCAAGTGGGCATCTCATATTACCCTTTTTCCCATCCAAGGTAAATCCCTTAATAGAAATACAAAACTAAGCACAGGACTATTCCTTGTCTCAAGTGTGCTGTAAAAATGTGGTGTGCCTGGCTGTGCATGGTGGGGGATCCCTTTACACTTGTGGCTCCTTAGGGGTGCGCTACATACAAATAATCACAATGGGGACAGCAACTAGACAGCAGCTCAAATACTTGACGCCATACACAAAAAGGTATTCCTTAAAGACTGTTGGGTCTATTCACTGAGAACTCAGTGGTGGTGGTGGGTACACAATGATATGGAGCCTTAACACACTGCAATTCACAGTAATGAACACACATTATCACAACACTGAATACACGAGTACAGACTTTGCTGGCCACCACTCTGCAATTCACTGTAATAACAAAGCACAATACAAAACTTCATAGAACTGTATATAGCACATATTAGCAGCACTGGAAAAAACAACTTTCATTCCCTACAAACAACACTCAGTTGTCTCTTTATACTGCAAGTCTCTACACAAGCTGGCAAAAGGCCAATGGGAATCCTGACTTATATAGGGAAGGGGCTGACACATAAGAAAACCCCCATTATTTGCCCTTCTAAGCCACCTGAATACAGTTCAAAGGTCAAGAATTGCACAATTGGTGGTTTGTTGCTATGGAGGTAAATAATTTCATTAGTTCTCTATTTTGCCGAACTGCAGACTACTTGAGTTTAGATCAAACTTATGGTTGACCAAAACCGAAAGCGCATTCCTATTCAATGGCAGTTTTTCTAAAATTACCAAATACAAGTTGCCTTCATTGCAACTATATAGAGGTTTCCAGACTATTCTGATGTAGCAATATGGACTTTAATTGCAACAAACAGTTTTCCCTGCTCTATCTGTAAATTATCTTATCCCTCTAGTGCCTGGTGTTACTAAACTGACATCATATTTGTGAGCCCAACCAAAGGGATTGTGGGATTAGTAGTTCCATCAGATTGTTGTTCCCCTGCATGGCTGTGCGCTCGGACCACATATCCCAGGGATCTTTGCTGCTACCAGGGAGGCCTATAAAAGAAACCAGAGACCCGCCTCAAGCTCTCTTCCTCCTGGGCCTCATGTGTGATGGATCTTTTAGTGCAAGGAGAGTGAGATTGCGGCCTACCACGCTGGTGTACAACATTCCTGCCTGACCGAGAAGGGGTCCAGCGCTGCCTGCTGTTCATCGGACATCTAATCAGCACCAACTTGACCATACAGCAACCTGCGCTTCGTGTTCAGCATTCGGGTGATCATCACAAGCGGGTCAGGAGGTCTATTCAGGAGTCGCTATCTGGAAGGCGCTTGATCGGCCTGGTCATTGGTGAGTGGGCAATTGCCCACCTTTGCAAGTCTTTCCTTGGTTGTTTACTGGGACACTGTGCACAGACAGCTTTACTTTGGAAACACTTCACTGCGCTTCTATTCAAACACTTATATAGGCATCTTTAGCTGCAGTAAGTGCAAGATACAGTTTACTACCACTCTGTTACTATACCTTATTGGATACAGTTAATGAGCTCCGACTGCAGGTGAATACCATCAGATCTGCAACGGGCACATTCTGTCATTGCTGCTTAAGGGGCCCTTATGCCATGCTTGTTTAGCTTCATCACTTATTAGGATAAAAGGTTAAACAGGCCGGCCTGGGTTTCTCTTTCTGGAAGTTTTGTCATAACTCATGCTTAACTTTGTTTATCCTTTCAGGCTATGTTCAAGTGGTACTCCACTGTACATATGTATATATAGTATCCTGTTGTTGTCAACTGCCTTAACTGTTTTACTGGGGGAATCATTCTACTGAGCTTGTGCTGTTAACCAAAGCTCAGTTGAATCGTTAACCTTCTAGTACAACTATATCTTATCTGAAGCATTCAAGTAAACATTAACAGAATATAAACATATTGAGTGTTGTCTTATTACTCAAAGGTGTTGCAAGGATGTCTGAACCCAGAGTGACAGGTGGGTTGGAATGTTCACAGGGTCATGGCGATGCAGATGAGCAAGTGAATCCAAGCAGTCCCCAAGGGGGCCGTGCTACATATAATTACTTTTTTCAAAATGTATTATTCAAATTCTTTTGCTACCTGCACTGTGTAGCAAAGCAGCTCTTGACACCCCTGTGTATTTGGGCCTCATAGTAGGCACATTGTCTCCTATGAATATAGTCAGGGCTGTTGTTAAAAATAATGAGGTCCCTCCTGACAGGGCCCTCCCATCCATGCCTACACCCCACCTAACCCCCAGATGTGCAGTGGAAAAGCAGCACTGACTTTATCCGCCTACACCCCAAAATAAAAAAAAGTCCCTCCTCTGCTCCCACCTCCTGAGCCCCTCTGTTAACCTGATGGGGCCTAGGGAAATGTAATTTAAGCCCTGGTAAGCAAGTTAGGAGTGAGTGAGGATGTGGTCTATTAAAAATCAATTTATTAATTTTGGCAGAAATGAACAATAAAACTGCCCTAGGCCCCCCTGTTTAGCTGATGGGGCCTGGGCCTAGTACAACAGGACCAGTTGTACTGCCTTATCAGGAGCCCTGACTATAGGTAAACCCGTTCAAAAAAGTATACCTTCCCCTTGATGTTCAAAATACTTAAACAAATAATATTTACAGCATTTTGAATGCTATATTGCTGGGCTTTTCAGATATGGAAAATTACATTTGCATTTTCATGTAGGAGCTAAGTTGCTTAAAAAGTCATAGCCTATCAGTGGAACTGCTGCAGATAGTGTCCGTCCAGGCACTACCAACCTACAACCTACTCCAATTGCAATTGTTTTCCTAGAACATTTCAGTTTCCATGCTGTCTGCAGCTCACCTCCCCCTGCCTCTTGGCCAAAGGGTCATATTCAGTGGCGGCTGGTGCTCAAAATTTTTGGGGGCGCAAACAAACTGAAAAAAAAAAACATCAATTGCAGCCACTGTGCCCATCAACGCAGTCACTGTGCCCAAATGCAACCATTGTATCCATCAAGCGCAGCCACTGTGCCATCAAGCACAGCTACTGTGCCCATCAATTGCCGCCACTGTGCCATCAAACGCAGCCACTGTGCCATCAAATGCAGCCACTGTGCCCATCAAATGCAGCCACTGTGCCCATCAAGCGCAGACACTGTGCCATCAAACGCAACTACTGTACCCATCAATTGCTGCCAGTGTGCCCATCAATTGCTGCCAGTGTGCCCATCAATTGCCATTACTGTGTCCCATCAAATGCTGCCAGTGTGCCCATCAATTGCCGCTACTGTGCCCCATCAATTGCTGCCAGTGTGTCCATCAATTGCCCCTACTGTGCCCCATCAAATGCTGCCAGTGTGCCCAGCAATTGCCGCTACTGTGCCCCATCAAATGCTGCCAGTGTGCATCGCTCGGCACATACCTTTCTCGCAGCGGGTCAGTGGCGGTGTCCTGCACGCTCCTCGATGTCTTCTTCCGTCCTCTCTATCAGGAGTCCAATCGCAGCGCCTGACGTTTCAGCCAATCAGGTGACAGGTAACAGACCCAAGCACCTGATTGGCTGAGAGGCGGTTCAGTGTTAGAAAAGCAAATTCCTTTGCTTTGCTAAAACACAGCTGAGTGAACAGCGAATGCACAGCATTGCGCCCACTGTTAACTTTTTTTGGCGCCTATTAGAGCCTACGGTGCCCGTACGGTGTGATGCAGGTGCCTGGCGCCCGAAAAGGAGCCGGACACCTGAATAGGGGGTGTCAGCAGCAACCATAGATAGATTCATGCAATGCATGAATCTATCTATGGTGATAGAGCAGTGCCAGGAGAGAGGGGGCGGCGCTCCTGCTCCCTTTATGGATGCACCGCCACTGGTCATATTATGTCTGTAGATATGACAGTTGCTTAGGACATTTCCTAAAAGATATAATTTTATGCCTATATATCCTTATATGTAATTAATAAAAATGAAAAAATGAGACAGGGATGAGTATTAAGCCTTTTTAACCATGCACCAGTTGTAAGAATGTGAAATAAACCAAATATACTGTCCCCTTAACAGAACATTAACTGATCTTTTCAATATGACATTATTTTCTTTTTGGCTTATCCGTCAAAATGGATTGTGTAAGCAGTATTTTCATCTAATGAGTGCATGCATTTGCTCTAACATCTAAACAATGGTCTAAAGAGAGGATTTTGTTGGATGAATTATTTTCTCTGCAGTACAGTCGAGCACATACAACACAATAGTAAAACCACATTGCGCACTGCCTCCTGCTGAGCACTATATCTTCATGCATAGCTAAACTCATCCTGATATCCATCAGAAGTCAGCAGCCAAGACATAATAGTCCTCTCCAAAGTAAAATATTAAAACTCTGACTAGGAAGTTAAGAAGATTCAAATACTGCTCTTGATACATGTGAAATTACCATAATAAAAGGAGCATTTTCTCATTTTGTGTGCTGGCTGATGTATAATTCATAATTCATCCTGGCTTACTACATGACATGTATAGGCTTACATATAAATACTTGACTCAAACAGTTATAAAGCATTCGGTGTGCGTTTAATTATTTTAAAAGCACAATAGCAATGAATGAATAATCTATTATTTGACAATCCTTCAGGGATATCTCAGAAAAAAAAAATCATACTTTGTGTCTACCAGGAACTGAAAATAAATGTTTTTTTTTTTCTTTATGATCTCTGGTTGGTTAGGGAATTTTCTTCATTCTTAACCAGAATACATATGGGGTCAATTTTATAGTTAAAGTGATATTAAAGTCTTGTTTTTTTGTTGTTTAAAAAAGAACAAACATGTTATACTTGTTTGCTTTGTGCAGTGGTTTTGCACAGAGCAGCCAAGATCCTCCTCTTCTTGGGTCCCTCGCCGGCGTTCCTGGCCCCTCCCTCCTGCCCCCACAGCAAGCAATTTGCTATGGGGGCACACAGGCTGAGCCGCTGCTTTGTGTGTCCATTCAGACACAGAGCTGTGGCTTGGCTCCACCCCTTCTCCCTCCTCATTGGCTCACTGACTTTAATTGACAGCAGCGGGTGCCAATGGCGCCCCCTGCCGTGTCTCAACCAATCAGGAGGGAGAGTCCAAACAGCCGAGTCTCTTGTGCAACATTGATGGAGAGAGGTGGGGCTCAGGTGAGTATTAGGGGGGCTGAGGGGGGCTGATGCGCACAGACGTTTATTTTTTTTATCTTAATGCATTGAATGCATTAAGATCAACAAAAATCTTCTGCCTTTAGAACCACTTTAAAATTTCCACTCAAGCCTATCAACCCGGGATGTGTGGAGCAGATTAAAAGGAGTATACTCTGCAAATTATACTAACCTCCAAATACATAATCCTACAATTTGCAGATTGAGCTTAAAGGCCCGTAGACAACTTGGAATTTAGACTTTTGCATCTATATCTCAAGCATTAGAAACATCCTAACAGGAAGATTCAAGATTCAGGCTAACAGTCCTATTAGTGAGTTGAGCTTGGAATTTCAGGCATCATAACAGAGAATTCAAAATGGAGAGGTGGATATGATTTAGGCCCCTTCCACATGAGGTGGGCTCTGTTCAAGTCCGCTTGCTGAGCGGGGAATCTGCTTTCCACTGAGCAGGTGGATGGCTGGTCTGTGTCCACTCCACTTATGCAGAGCAGACACAGCCACGGCCTGCTCTCCTCTATGGGGGGTCAGATGTAAACGGACCACCTATGCGGGTACACCTGACTGCCATCTGATCTGCCAGATGTTTGTTTTTTAGCAGATAGGATTGGATTAGATGTTGATCAGACGGACACACGTCCGTTGACACCTGCCGCTCCATAGAGGACACTGGAGAGTCCGATCAAGTCCGCCTGTCAGTTTTTTTAGGTGGACCCCGTGTGAAAGGGGCTAAGCACATCTAGAAAATGATGAATAACAAAGCAGTCTTAAACCCCATAGCAAACATTTAGAAGTGATGGCTGCATTCGTTTTCTTTTTTAGGCTTTCTTTCTTCTATTTTCATCTATTGATCTACCCATTAGGTTTGGTGTTTTTCAAAAGAACTAGCTGTCCTGCAAATGTATTGATTTACAGCAGTGGTCTCCAAACTGCAGCCAGGGGGCCTTTTCTTGCTTTTATCTGGCCCTTGGGGCATTATTTCATCAATGACACCAACAATGGGGCACAATTTATCCCAATGACACCGACAGTGGGGCCCAGAGACATAAACGATGGAGCCCAATTCCTCCCACTCACATCAAAGATGGGGCATTTTTTTTCACACCGATGTCGGGATACTCCCAAATGGCCACAGTCCGGCCCCCCCTAAAGTCTAAAGGACAGTAAACTGGCCCTTTGTTTAGAAAGTTTTGAGACCCCTGACCTAAAGCAAAAAGAAACAAAGAAAGTCAGTCGTATCAGAAACAACATTGCATTCACAAATAGAAAGCAACTTGCAGTACACTGTCAGCAGCAGAGGAATGCCTGAGTGCCGGGATTCAGTGTACACAGGGAAAAGAAGGAGGAGGCTCTGTGCAGATAACCCTTTATCATCCAAATGAAACAAGATGCTAATACATGTGCTTTTTGTCTAGATCGCACCACACAGACCCTTGTTTGAACAACAGATAAACGGTTGCAGAGGATTTCCTGAGTTTGGGGATTCAGTGCCCACAGGGAGGAACTGTGATCTCCAGCTGACTCTTTCTAATCCAGGTAAAACTGCCCCTATGGAAGTTGGGTGCACCATATAGAACGCATCAGCTGTGATTGACATCACTTGTATTGCAGCGGATGTGTCTAGGATCAGTGGGTCTTGTGGAAGGTTGGGTGTCCACAGACACAAAGCTGAAGTGTCCTTTTATGAAAATTTAGAGGCACACAGTGAGGAAGGAAGGCAAGGGAGAAATTTAAAGTGAAAGAAATGGAATAGAAAACTTTAAGGCCAGAGTTCTCCTTCAAAGTAGATAGCAAAGTTTAAGACTCCCACAGATTAAATCAAATACTTTAATTTAGAAAAGCCTCGTAAATACTTTTTCTTTCCTTTCATTTTGCTATTATTATGTGACTGATAAGCCTCCGTTTAATGCTTTTTTTGTGGCTTGTGGCTAGCTTTTCTTTAACATCACAGTTGCAGTGAGGCTTGGAGGAGCTGTTAGTGCTGGGCTCAGTGTCAATTTTGTCAAGTAAAACGTTTGGCATAATTTTTGTCAGTGGCATTTCCACAGTGACAAATACTAAACGCAAAGTACACCACATTTTCTGATAAAAACTTTGACTAAACAAAAACTAAACGAAAATGTGAAGGAGGGATGTTTACCCTCAGAACTTCTGGTTTCCACGGAGCTCCTGCTTCCTCTGGATGGAGCCCGGCATTTGTAGATAGGAGGCTGTTCGTGGAAGGTTAGACTATCAATGGCTGTTATCTGCAGCCTGAAGGGGGATGTTCTATTGGGATGGCGGGGTCTTGGCTGTGTAGTTAACACTCTCACACACTGTCAAATACTCACACACACGTCACACTACTGATATATAGAGGCCCCCTGAAGGAGGCCTGCTCCTTGTCAATAGGCTTCCCAGCTTGTCCACCACGGGAGATCAGCACACTGTCTGATCTGGGCAGGAATAACCCTTTTGCTGTCAGAGCTATTTTTGCACCCATGCTTAAAAAATCAACTTAGGCCTATAGATTACACATAAACATTCCCCCCCCCAAAAAAAAACATTATATATTTTACTTGAAGCAGACAAGTTCATGTACATGTGCACTGAATGGTGGCATCATCGCGCAAAGAGTTTTTATTTTTATTTTTTATTTTAACATTACATTTCTGTCAAAAAAGCTATATTTTTTTAACAAAACATGGTTTACCTAAAGTGGTTGTAAACTCTCTCTAAAAAAAAGTGACACCGCTGTGACCGTCGGCATGTCTCCTGGAGTTTTTTCCAGGTTTGCGGGCTCCGACACTATGATTGGTCAGAGCCGCGAAGACTTCCCTCCCACGCATGCGCGTGGGTGCCACCGGTCACAGCACAGCTACTGAAGAAATGGCACGAGCCGTTTCTTCAGTGTGCATGTGCTGATGAAGGAGATGTTCACGGTACCTACAGGTCAGCCTTATTATAGGCTGACCTGTATGTAAAAGTGGTAGTAAAGGGTTTACAACCACTTTAACCAATTGCCGACCGCTGCACGCCGATATACGTTGGCACAATGGAAGTGGTGGGCAAATAGGCATACCTGTATGTCCCCTTTAATTGGCAGACCCGATGTTCGCTGGTCTCCCGGCAATCGTGTCACGGAGCGGAAGAACGGGGAGATGCCCGTTTCCCCGTTCTGCCTTGTGACATGACAGAGATCTACTGCTCCCTGTCATCGGGAGCAGTAATCACTCCCTAGGACACACTTAACCCCTTGAACGCCCCCTAGTGTTTAACCCCTTCCCTGCCAGTGTCATTTACACAGTAATCAGTAAATTTTTATAGCACTGATCACTGTATAAATGACAATGGTCCCAAAATAGTGTCAAAAGTGTCTGATGTGTCTGCCATAATGTCGCACTCATGATAAAAAAACGCAGATCGCTGTTATTACTAATAAAAAAAAATGTAAAATAAAAATGCCATAAAACTATCCCCTATTTTGTAGACGCTATAACTTTTGCGCAAACCAATCAATATACGCTTATTGGGATTGTTTTTTACCAAAAATATGTAGCAGAATACATATCGGCCTAAACTGAGGAAAAAATTAGTTTTTTTATATGTTTTTGGGGATATTTTTTTTATAGCAAAAAGTAAAAAATATTGCTTTTTTTTTTCAAAATTTACACCCTTTTTTTGTTTATAGCGCAGAAAAATAAAAATCACAGAGGTGATCAAATACCACCAGCTCTATTTGTGGGAAAAAAAAGGACATCAAATTTGTTTGGGTGCAATGTCGCACAACCGCGTAATTTTCAGTTAAAGCGACACAGTGCCGAATCGTAAAAAGTGCTCTGGTCAAGAAGGGGGTAAAATCTTCCTGGGCTGAAGCGGTTAAAGACCTTATATAACGATTAAATCTGTGTCACGTTCAAACCTTAATACCATAAATATGAACTTATTAAATTTTTAACTCCAGGAGTATATAAGGAGTTTTGAAATTGTAGAGAAATGCTTAAATAATGCATTACAATGTAACTAAACCCATTTGATTTTAGTAGACTTATGCCCCGTACACACGGTCGGATTTTACGATGGAAAATAGCCGATCGGAGCGTGTTGTCGGAAATTCCGACCATGTGTGGGCTCCATCGGACATTTTCCATCGGATTTTCCGACACACAAAGTTTGAGAGCAGGCTATAAAATTTTCCGACAACAAAATCCGTTGTTGGAAATTCCGATCGTGTGTACACAAATCCGACGGACAAAGTGCCACGCATGCTCAGAATAAATAAAGAGATGAAAGCTATTGGCCACTGCCCCGTTTATAGTCCCGACGTACGTGTTTTACGTCACCGCATTTAGAACGATCGGATTTTCCGACAACTTTGGGTGACCGTGTGTATGCAAGACAAGTTTGAGCCAACATCCGTCGGAAAAAATCCTAGGATTTTGTTTTCGGAATGTCCGAACAAAGTCCGACCGTGTGTATGGGGCATAAGATGTACTGGAGATTTAGTCAACTAAATACGACTAAAACCAAAACACTTGCAGAAGACTAAAATGGGACTAAAAATGCCATTTTAGCCCTTAGACTAATGCCCTGTACACACGGTCGGATTTTCTGATGGAAAATGTGCGATCGGAGCTTGTTGTCGGAAATGTGTGTGGGGTCCATCGGACTTTTTCCATCGGAATTTTCGACACACAAAGTTGGAGAGCAGGATATAAAATTTTCCGACAACAAAATCCGTTCGCGTAAATTCCGACCGTGCGTGGACAATTCTGACGCACAAAGTGCCACGCATGCTCAGAATAAATTAAGAGACGAAAGCTATTGGCTACTTCCCCATTTATAGTCCCGACGTACGTGTATTACGTCACCGCGTTCAGAACGATCGGATTTTCAGACAACTTTGTGCGACCGTGTGTATGCAAAACAAGTTTGAGCCAACATCCATTGGAAAAAACGATCAATGTCCGACCGTGTGTACAGGGCATTAGACTAAAACTAAATCGAAATTTGCTGCCAAAATTAACATTGGCTGGGCTGCACTAGACATTGTTGATGCTTCCTCTGCAGTACAGGTCTGGGCAACTACAGGCAATCCCCGAATTACAAACATCCAAATTATATATGACTTATACTTACAAACGGAGGGGGATAACAGGAAGTGAGAGGAAATCTACCCCTAGGAAGGGAAATTCACTCCTGTAAGTAATCATGGGAAAAAGGTGTCTCCACTGAAGCTTTATCACCAGTCCTTGTTTCCACAATAACCCAAAATATTCAAAGTCCAATTGCCATATGGACAGAAAGTAAGGTGAAATCTTCTGAACAGGGGCAAAGACATAAAAACAAACGTAACAGCTGTGTTAACCCTTCCCTATGTTATCCAAAAAAACGTAAAAAAAATTTGGGGGCTGGAGTTAGACTTAAAAAATGTGCCTGTTCCAACATAACTACAAATTCAACTTAAGAGCAAACCTACAGACCCCATCTTGTTTGTAACTCGGATAACTGCCTGTAGTCATCTTGTAGTCCCAAAGGGCAGAGGAAATGCAGAGGGGTAATTTCAGAATGCACACAACAAAAAATGAAATTGCCCATGGGACTTTTAAAGAGTACACCTCAAAATGTGCCAGGTAACATTTATAAATGATTTATTAACATACATTTAAAAACAACATGTAATACAGAAAAAAAATATATTAGGCATCAACATATTGATACATTTTACATTCATGTAATAAACCTTTCCATGAGACCTGGATATGTCATGAAGGTGACTGTCAGTAGTCTAGGATAACTGTGCTAGGTCTCAACGCATTTCACCAGAGGAGTCTCACTTCTTAGGGAGAAGCAGATAGATGCCTGGAGATCAAAAGCACTAATTAATAAATAGACCAGAAAAAAAAGGGGGTGGGGGAAGAAAAATGGGAAAAGGTAAAGATAAAGAGTCATTTATACTATGCCAGTAGGCCATAGCTTTTCATCAATTGTAAGTGGAATATACTGAATCCTATATGTAAATGTTGGGCACCTTCCTTTTTCCTTTTTTCATCCCACCCCCCCCTTTTTTTCTGGTCTATTTATTAATTTGTGCTTTTGATCTCCGGCATCTATCTGTGCTTCTCCCGACAAACAGAACAAAATAGATTGCAGTGCACACATACAAAAATGACATTGAATCCTGCAAGGCTATTTAAAACACCTGAACATATTCAAATATGGGTTTTTGTTCACACTATATGGTCATATAGTGCTAAGCCCACTTACTGCGTCAAAGTACCCCATTATCAGTGAGTCCTACACTATTCATATAATGAAAGGTCCTGCAACTCAACCATGGGAGACAAACTCCTCTTTATGGGAAAACTATAAGGACTCCTCCTATAACACAGGTGGACGCTAATAAGAGGTAATGGCGGGGGGGATGGGGTGCTCCAAACCAAGGGATCTGGTCAGCACCCTCACAACATACAAACAACAGACTTGGGGGCACACCCTAAAAATGTATTTACATTCAAGATGGTGCTGCTATAAGACCGACAAACAGAACAAAATAGATTATAACGCACACATACAAAAATGACATTGAATCCTGCAAGGCTATTTAAAACACCTGAGAATATTCAAAAATATGGGGATTTGGTCACACCATATGGCCATACAGTGCTAAGCCCATTACTGCGTCAAAGTACCCCATTATCAGTGGCTCCTACACTATTCATAGAATGAAAGATCCTGCATCTGTGTTATAGGAGGAGTCCTCTATGAATAGTGTAGGACCCATTGATAATGGGGTACTTTGACACAGTAGTGGCCTTAGCACTGTGTGGCCATATGGTGTGACCAAATCCCTATATTTTTTTAATATTTTCAGGTGTTTTAAATAGCCTTGCAGGATTCAATGTAATTTTTGTATGTGTGCGCTATAATTTATTTTGTTTTAAAAACAATCAATCGGCTGAACAGCCGCTATAATTGTTTTTACGGTGCAGGGAATCGCAGGTGGAAAAGAATGATGTCTGAATGATGCCTGCAGCTACAGGCATCATTCAGATATTACCACTCAAAGCCCAGGACATCATATGACGTACTGCGGGTGGGAAGTGGTTAAAATGGTGTATATCCATGGTCTTGTAAAAGGAAGGAAAGCTAGGTAAGAAATAGTAGACAGTGAAGATACATTAAAACTCAATTTTTCCCTTCTCTATACCTTATCTTATAAATAACAAGATAAGATATAATGCTATAATAAATCCATACCTTATCTTATAAATATATGTATTAAATTGTAAAGTTAGTACCTGATCAAAACAGTACCCAGAATGAAAAAATGTAAAAGTATCAGTGAAAAACTCTGAATCACAACACTGACCGGCGTTTTCTGTTTGCCATCAACATACTTAATTTATGACATTCTATTTGTCCTGATCAATGTCCACATTTCTAAGCAGAACTTGCTCGCTTTTAGAATCAGGGAACAGTAACCACAATGCTGAACTCAAAGAATGGCTACTTCTGCCAAATGGAAGCAGGAATAGATAGGGTTTCAAGGAAATGACTCTTTAATTGAAATTATTGGTTAGGATGAAATGCACATCTCAGGGAACCTCTGTTGTGATTGCTCTTGGATACTTCAGCAGGGAGTCCATTACCTCCTCTAATGTGGGCTTTTATTGGGCTAACAAACAGCAGTAAAACAGACTTCTGCAGTCTTCGATTATCAAGCTGTTTGGAAAAATGGTTTAAGATACGTGACTGGGGGCTTGTGTAACTATAAAGGTAATAACAGGGAGAGGCCATGAGAATAAATTATTTGAAACACCTGCAGGAAGTTGTATAACTGTTAAAGATTTCTATTTTAAAGACATAAGGTTTGACTTTGGTATAGTGGACAATAAAATTTTAAAATGGACTGTGCTATATGTGTGATGTCACTAAAGCAAATTCATTGCTTTGTATCTCATACTGTATTTTACAAGATAATATTTTAAAGCATTCAGGAAAAAACTGCACATTTTCATATATATATATATATATATATATATATATATATATATATATATATATATATATATATATATATATATATAGCACTAACTCACGGTGGAGCATTTAAAGCGGGCTGTTACCCTCACCTTTTTACCTGTAATTTCACCAACACCAAACTTAGAGTCCACGTTAACCTTATTATCAGACAATGTAGGCACCAGTCACTTGAATACTTTTCCAATGCTTTAATGGGAGATAACTGGAAGAAGTAGCAGGAAAGAGGTAGAAGAAGAGTTGCAGGGAAGTTCAAATACCTTTTCTTGGTGTAGCACTAAGGAATTGAAATATCAGGGATGAATGTATCCTCCGTTCAGGATTAAATCTTTGCCCACCCGGATAGGTCTCTCTCACTAACCTAGCAGCCAGAGTGCAGCACAAACAAAAAGTCTCTGCCACAGACTTGAGTAGAACAAAACTGTACGATCCTCTGCCACAGGATGTAGTAGTTTTCGATGAACAGCAAACATGGTACCAGAACCTTTAAGCGGACCCGGCAGTACTTGTGCGGTAGATTCGTTTAAGATCTGTCCTCCAATCGAGTCACCAGGCCCTTCTTAAGACCAGCCTTGCATGGTCCCTTCCAAGATGGGTCCTCCCCTGGATCTTCCCAATTGTCCAGCTTCTTCCCGCAGGACAGACAGCACAGGACCATCCCAGCAATAGCAGGCCCCAGACAGGCTTCTGGGCCTACCTGCACGGCCGCCGCAACGCAACCCTCCAGGCCGGAGGGCCGCGAGGTAGAACTCACTAACACATACCTTTAGGCCAGGAGGGCCACGAGGTAAAGCTCCCAGAAACATGTTGGCCCTCCCATAAATACTCTCTCCCAGAATGCAACCCGGAGGACCACCTCCGTCGAGTTATCTCCAGGACAGAAGAGCACTCAGATACTTCAGCTTGTTGCTTTCCAACACCGACTCATGGTGACAATGACACCCACAGGCAGAATGTGGAACTGCACGCAACACAGCCAAACTGGAACAGAGGCTAATCTAACAGTAAATTAAATATGAACTATGTACAGCACAGATGACCCACTAAATTTACATATAAGAGGTAGATTGGAAAATCTACCAGCGCTACATATATATATATGGGAGTACACCCCTCACATTTTTTTAAACATTTTATTAAATCTTTTCATGTGACAACACTGAAGAAATTACACTTTGCTGCAATGTAAAGTAGTGAGTGAACAGCTTGTATAACAGTGTAAATTTTCTGTCACCTCAAAATAACTCAACACACAGCCATTAATGTCTAAACCATTGGCAACAAAAGTGAGTACACCCCTAAGTGAAATGTCCAAATTGGGCCCAATTAGCCATTTTCCCTCCCCAGTGACATGTGACTTGTTAGTGTTACAAGGTCTCAGGTGTGAATGGGGAGCAGGTGTGTTAAATTTGGTGTTATTGCTCTCACTCTCTCATGCTGGTCACTGGAAGTTCAACATGGCCCCTCATGGCAAAGAACCCTCTGAGGATCTCAAAAAAAGAATTGTTGCTCTACATAAAGATGGCCTAGGCCAGTGATTGCGAACCTTGTCACCCCAGATGTTTTGGAACTACATTTCCCATGATGCTCATGCACTCTGCAGTGTAGGTGTAGTTCCAAAACATCTGGGGTGCCAAGGTTCACATCACTGGCCTAGGCTATAAGAAGATTGCCAAGACCCTGACCAGCATTAAAAAACAATATAGGTGTGACAGCACTGTAAAAGTGAAATAAACAATTGTGGTGATAAACACTGATATTGCAATAATATGAAAAAAGTCCAAAAACATAAAATGAATGAATCCACGTTGTGCAAAAAAATGAAAAAGATAAAATAAAAAACAAAAAACAAAAAAAAAACAAAAAAAAAAAAAAGAAGCTTGTGTGATATCTTCAGACAACCTCCATGAACGGAGTGCTCTTACCACCTCATGCAATGCTCGCTCACATCCTTTAAACGACCCTGCAAGGGGTCAAACACGCCTTGCACCCTGTGCAAACATTCCCTCCCAGGGATCGTCAGAGAATCTTGGTGGCTCAAAGGATGAAAGTAATCAAAAACAGGTAGGTACTCCTTCCACTGTGCTGCTTTAGACTTTAATCATTCCTCCAGGTGAAGCCACGTGGGAGGTGGTGAAACTAGTAGAGGTGGAGTCTGGCGGTGGATTACTACTACTACTGAGTGAGACTGTCATGTCATTTTTAATGCTTTTAAAATTTCATTAAATGTGAGTTCAATGCTAGCTGGGGTGGAGTGGTTTAATTTTTAACCCCTTGAATACTGCACTATAGGAGGCACTTTCTCTCGTTTTTTTTTTTATGTGTTGCTGAACTTACCAGTAGTCATTGTGGATTTAAAGTTTGAAGCAGCACAGTGGAAGGAGTACCTACCTGCTTTTGATTACTTTCATCCTTTGAGCCACCAAGATTCTCTGACGATCCCTGGGAGGGAATGTTTGCACAGGGTGCAAGGCGTGTTTGACCCCTTGCAGAGTCGTTTAAAGGAGGTGAGCGAGCAGTGCATGAGGTGATAGGAGCACTCCATTCATGGAGGTTGTCTGAAGATATCACACAAGCTTGTTTTTGTTTTTTTGGGGGGGTTTTTTGTTTTGTTTTTTGTTTTTGTTTTTTATTTTATTTTTTTCATTTTTTTGCACAACGTGGATTCATTCATTTTATGTTTTTGGACTTTTTTCATATTATTGCAATATCAGTGTTTATCACCATAATTGTTTATTTCACTTTTACAGCACTGTCACACCTATATTGTTTTTTTACTGATTTCTGTGGGAGCACATTAGTGACAGCTGTAGTAAAAAGTTATCACTATTATATCTTTTTTTAAGTTTCACATTTCACACCATATTAGCGCGCAACTACCTCATTTTTCATTTGCACCCCGACCAGCATTGCTGCAGAGGTTGAAGGGGTTGGGGGTCAGCCTGTCAGTGCTCAGACCACACACCGCACACTGCATCAAATTGGCCTGCATGGCTGTCGTCCCAGAAGGAAGCCTCTTCCTAAAGATGACGCACAAGAAAGCCAGCAAACAGTTTGCTAAAGACAAGCAGACTAAGGACATGGATTACTGGAACCCAGTACTGTGGTCTGATGAGACCAAGATAAACTTATTTGGTTCAAATGGTGTCAGGCTTCTGTGGCAGCGACCAGGTGAGGAGTACAAAAACAAGTGTGTCTTGCCTACAGTCAAGCATGGTGGTGGGAGTGTCATGGTCTGGGGCTGCATGAGTGCTGCCAAACACACCTCCAAGACAACCACCGCCTTGCTAAAGAAGCTGAGGGTAAAGGTGATGGACTGGCCAAGCATGTCTCCAGACCTAAACCCTATTGAGCATCTGTGGAGGATCCTCAAACAGAAGGTGGAGGAGTGCAAGGTCTCTAACATCCACCAGCTCCGTGGAGGAGTGGAAAAGGACTCCCGTAGCAACCTGTGAAGTTCTAGTGAACTTCATGCCCAAGGGAGTTAAGGCAGTGCTGGAAAATAATGGTGGCCACACAAAATATTGACACTTAGGGGTGTACTCACTTTTGTTGTCAGCAGTTTAGACATTAATGGCCATGTGTTGAGTTATTTTGAGGGGACAGCAAATTTACACTGTTATACAAGCTGTACACTCACTACTTTACATTGTAGCAAAGTGTCATTTCTTCAGTGTTGTCACATGAAAAGATAGAATAAAATATTTACAAAAATGTGAGGGGTGTACTCACTTTTGTGAGATACTATATATATATATATATATATATATATATATATATATATATATATACAGTGGGGACGGAAAGTATTCAGACCCCCTTACATTTTTCACTCTTTGTTATATTGCAGCCATTTGCTAAAATCATTTAAGTTCAGTTTTTTCCTCATTAATGTACACACAGCACCCCTTATTGACAGAAAAACACAGAATTGTTGACATTTTTGCAGATTCATTAAAAACCTGAAATATCACATGGTCCTAAGTATTCAGACCCTTTGCTCAGTATTTAGTAGAAGCACCCTTTTGATCTAATACAGCCATGAGTCTTTTTGGGAAAGATGCAACAAGTTTTTCACACCTGGATTTGGGGATCCTCTGCCATTCCTCCTTGCAGATCCTCTCCAGTTCTGTCAGGTTGGATGGTAAACGTTGGTGGACAGCCATTTTAGGTCTCTCCAGAGATGCTCAATTGAGTTTAAGTCAGGGCTCTGGCTGGGCCATTTAAGAACAGTCACAGAGTTGTTGTGAAGCCACTCCTTCGTTATTTTAGCTGTGTGCTTAGGGTCATTGTCTTGTTGGAAGGTAAACCTTCGGCCCAGTCTGAGGTCCTGAGCACTCTGGAGAAGGTTTTCGTCCAGGATATCCCTGTACTTGGCCGCATTCATCTTTCCCTCGACTGAAACCAGCCATCCTGTCCCTGCAGCTGAAAAACACCCCCACAGCATGATGCTGCCACCACCATGCTTTACTGTTGGGACTGTATTGTACAGGTGATGAGCAGTGCCTGGTTTTCTCCACACATACCGCTTAGAATTAAGGCCAAAAAGTTCTATCTTGGTCTCATCAGACCAGAGAATCTTATTTCTCACCATCTTGGAGTCCTTCAGGTGTTTTTTAGCAAACTCCATGCAGGCTTTCATGTGTCTTGCACTGAGGAGAGTCTTCCGTTGGGCCACTCTGCCATAAAGCCCCAACTGGTGGAGGGCTGCAGTGATGGTTGACTTTCTACAACTTTCTCCCATCTCCCGACTGCATCTCTGGAGCTCAGCCACAGTGATCTTTGGGTTCTTTGGGATCTTCTTTACTCCTCTCCCCTGATAGCTCAGTTTGGCCAGACGGCCAGCTCTAGGAAGGGTTCTGGTCATCCCACACGTCTTTCATTTAAGAATTATGGAGGCCACTGTGCTCTTAGGAACCTTAAGTGCAGCAGAAATTTTTTTGCAACCTTGGCCAGATCTGTGCCTTGCCACAATTCTGTCTCTGAGCTCTTCAGGCAGTTCCTTCGACCTCATGATTCTCATTTGCTCTGACATGCACTGTGAGCTGTAAGGTCTTATATAGACAGGTGTGTGGCTTTCCTAATCAAGTCCAATCAGTATAATCAAACACAGCTGGACTCAAATGAAGGTGTAGAACCATCTCAAGGATGATCAGAAGAAATTGATAGCGCCTGAGTTAAATATATGAGTGTCACAGGAAAGGGTCTGAATACTTAAGACCATGTGATATTTCAGTTTTTCTTTTTTAATAAATCTGCAAAAATGTCAACAATTCTGTGTTTTTCTGTCAATATGGGGTGCTATGCGTACATTAATGAGGAAAAAATGAACTTAAATGATTTTAGAAAATGGCTGCAATATAACAAAGAGTGAAAAATTTAAGGGGGCCTGAATACTTTCCGTCCCCTATGTATATATATATATTGTGGGGAGATTAGCTCGTGGGGATCACCTTTCCTCAGAATGAAGGTCAGCATACAGGTAGTTTCTTTAAAATCTGGCGGGTTTCCCGCTTTATTTACAGGTGGTTTGCAAAGTCATAAAAATAAACAAAACAGTAAAACAAATCCTTGCCGTCCGGCGCTAAACTAAACAATATACTGCTCTCTATACGGTGTGGGGCTGATCCCCGACACCCACAAAACATGAGGTAAAGCAAACCTTCGTTTTCAGTTCAAACAAACAGGGCTCCTCTCTCTCAGATTCCCTTCTGAGTCTCAGGCCAGAGCACTGCCGTGCTCTCTTCCTGGTCATTTAAAGCCCACCTGAGCATGGACTCAAGTGGACCACTACCCAATATCGATAGTATATTAGTTGTGTGACTGTTGCGGGCATTTCTGATCAGTCAGCATTGGTTAAGGTAAGATTGGGGAGGGGTGTTTTAAGGTTTGGAGAATAGTGTATGTGACTTTTTGTTAGCATGATAATACACAGTATAGCTCTTCTTTCTAAATAAACCTGAATGTATGATTTGTGATTTTGTCTAACACCAGAAGTGGATGAAAGCAAGTCTGTGCCTGGTTTTGATCTTACAAATCGGCTGATCCTCCCATTCCCCTAGGTTCAGCTATCCAGATCATTATCACTTTTTGGGGAAGTGCCCCACATCAACACACATTTGAAATGTTTCAGTGATACTTAATGTAAAAGGCAGTAACAGAATATATTCAACTTTTACATTTTAGTGAAGTAGGAGAAAGATAAGATTTATTTTATCTCATGTTGCTTTAGACTATTATGTACACCGCAGCTGCTAAACGGATGTTTAGGAGCAGTTGGGCGTTTTTTTCAGCAGCCCCTAAACTCTCCTCTATGTTATCTTATCAGTACATGTACACTCAATCGTTTATAGGAGTTTAGAGGCAGTTGAGGTTACAGGCATTTTTTTGAAAGCATAAAAAACACATTAAGTAATGGTGATGATCAGTAATTTTTATCAGGACTGCAACATTATGGCAGACAGATCGGACACTTTTGACACATAAAAATGCACTGATTACTGTGTAAATGTCACTGGCAGGGAAGGGGTTAACACTAGGGGGCGACCAAGGGGTTAACTGTGTTCCCTCGTGTGTGTGTGTTCTAACTGTAGGGGGATGGGACTGACTAGAGGAGATGACAGATCGTTGTTCCTAGCTAGTAGGAACACACAATCTGTCTCTTCTCTCCTCCTGTTTACACACAAACGTCCTTGTTCTGGCTCATCGCGACCACTGGCCACGCGCATCAGCACCCCCGCAGTGCAGCGGGCACGCGAGCACCTGCTATCCCCGCTTAAAGCGCCGATGTTCGGCTTTACCAACATTTCAGACGCCAAATGCTTGTAACCTCATCTAACCACCTTTAACCGCAGTAAAGTACATTTCTGCGCGTTTGCGGTTATAAACGTTTTTAAAGGAGAAAACCATTTTGATCATTTTTAAACATATAAAAATCATGGAAAAAAAACACAAATTTCACCACATGCTGTTGCCTGGATCAATGGATGAGTCCAGTAGCATCACACTACTTTCACACAATTTTCTTCGGAGCCTCAGCAACATCCGGAGCATTTCCTCACACACGCTCATTATGAGATTCATAGTGAAAACACCAAAAATAAGACAGCTATCTACAAGCACTCTCCTCTCTCTTCTCTCACAGAATGGCTGAAATAGTTAACAGTGTACTTGTTTTTCATGCATTGTGGACATTTGGGATGGTCTCCTGAGGTTATCTTTGAAAAAAATGCTTCTAACCTCAAACATTTCTAACCATAAACATGGTGTGTAAAAGCTGTAAAAGGGACGTTTTTCACTGTCGGTTTCCAGCTGTCATGTTTCCAGCGTTCAGCCGCCATGTGTACATGAGCCCTAAAGGCATATTCAAAATGAAACAGTGTAAACTGTAAAATGCAGCAACCAAACAGAATTAACTCTTCAATTGTTTGTCCACCTTTAGTGAGCACTAAGGTCTGTGCTGGTACCAGAAGTGTAAGAATTATTGCAATTTTTTTGTGGTATCACTACTACAGCCCATAGGATCTTCTACCCAGATTGAGAGAAATGTTTAAAGTTCATTCAGTATTGGATAATGTAGGGAAGGCTTAAAATTTCTTTTATTTTATTTTTACTGTCTGTATCCCATTGGGAATTAATTTCCTTCCCCAGAGCTGCAACAGGAAGTAGACTATAACTCCACAAAGTGAAAAAAATGTACCCTCTTTGTTGTCAACGGAACACATTTCCCCATTGGAAGATTTACCCTCATCTCTTGTTTTGATGACCACTGTAAAATTTGGGATTTCCCATCACTTTCTGTCTTGGTGAACATGGTCACCAGAACAGTTTGAGAGGTTGAATCTACCAAGTAACAATAAACAATAAACAATAAAGTGACTCTGAACCTTTTCTACCCTACAAAATCTAAAACAAATATGGGTATTCAAAAGTTTAGTATATCAAGAATGCACAGCGATACGGGAATCACACTGATTTGGGTTAAAAGCTGTTTCAAAATAAAAAAAAATGACTTTAACTTAAGGGACAATTTAAAAAAATGACATATAGGCTTATATATAGTCTATCAATAGCAATAACACAGCAGTCTTTGTGGGCCAGAAGGGTGCTGGTGGTCTACCTTTTGAAAAAATAAGCCTCAGAGAGATAGGGAGAACAGAAACTGACAAGATCAACAGGCATTTATGAAATATTCTCACACTGATATAAAAAAAAGGACGCACAACTACATGTATAAATAAAAGGGATGCTATATACAAGGGTTCTTCAAAAAGTTTCTGCACTTTTTTTATATGTTTCACAGCCATCTTTACCATAACTTTTATACTACACTGCAAGGTCAGCCGGCTTGCCAGACAGACTAGACACATGACACTCTCAGACACGACCAATTACTACTCATCCCGCCCTCACCGTTTCCAGCGAAAATATAAAAGTGTGCAAACTTTTTAATACAAACAATTTCTTTTATTGTAGAAAGAAAGAATAATAACATAAAACATCAATTACAGGCATTAGTACATGGTATGTAACAATTTTGTACAATCATTAGCTATAAGTTACTTAAACTAGAGAATGATGGTCAGGGGCTCAAAGGAGGACAGCTCATCCCCGTGATAATATATTGCCACATAAGATGCTTTTAATTGGGAGTCTGCCCTACATGAAGAGCCCAAAATCTTATTAAAGAGGGCGTCCCAGTCTCTCATTGACTTAACAAACGTTGAAAAGAAAGAAGAGGGAAATAAAGACAAAACAAAAAAAACTACGAAGAACCTAAGGGTAACATAAGCTTACAATGTGGTAATATCAGGGGTGTTAACTGTGGGATAATATATATGCCCCTTTAACTTCATGCTGACCAAGACATCCACTTACTATCGTAGATGGGCATGGTGTCCATGATAGTGTGATATACTTGTTCCATGAGCTGTATAGCCGCCATATGTTTAAGGATCTGATCCCAGGGGACACCAGGAGTATGCCAGAACAGGGCGATAGTCCAGTGAACTGCACTGAATAGAGTGTGGGCTAATTTTTTATCAGGGGGGGGAAACCCCAGGTATTTCTGCAAAAAACAGGCACATCTGATCAGTCAGTGTCATTTGAACACCTGTGATCTCTGCCACCTTGGAAGATACATTCTGCCAGATCTGCTTAAGCGCCTTACAACTCCAGAAGATATGTAGTTGTGTCCCCTTTTCTAGGTAACCCCTAAGAAAGTTTTCAGAGACTGTGGGGGAAAATGTATGTAATTTTGAGGGGGTGTAATGCCACCTCCTGTGTAGTTTAACCACTGTTTCCTTCACTGCTGTAGATTTTGTGCATTTGTTCATATTGGAAATCCTGTCTATCCAATCTTCCAGGGATGTCACTTGTCCAGTCTCTGCCTCCCAGCCGAGCATAGCTGCGGATTTCTCTGGAAGGTCCAGACCATTCAGATAGTTATACATAGTGGAGATAGTACCTCTGTCTCTAGATAAGAATCCACATAAGTCCTCGAATATGGAGGCTGTATCAGCTCCACTCTGGGAGTAATGGGAACTAAAAAAATGTCTGATCTGCAGATACTTTCAGAATTCTGTTCTGGGGAGGGAGTGGGTGGATTGTAGAGTTAAAAAAGAGCAGCTTACCCCTTCCTTCAATAATGAGTCCAAGGTAATAAGATCTTTCGAGATCCAAAGGGCAAAGTGACTTGGGGAGGGAAATGCCGAGGTGAATGTGGGATCCCAGACAAAGGTCGCCAGTCTGGGACCTGGTGGGAGCAATGAGAATTTATGTTTGTATAATGTCCACAAGTGAAGCAATTGTCCCACCACTTGGTTTAGGGGAGATAGGTCTTTGGGGCAAACTGAGTTTGCCCATAGTATCCCAGGTAGGAAATAGGGAACTGTGGAAATCCGCTCAAAGCGCAGCCAAGGGATATAGTTCAGGAGGGTGTGCCATTGTGCCAGTTGAACTAATCTGGCAGAAAGGTAATATAACCACAGATTCGGTAGTCCCAGCCAGCCCGTGGCCCGCAGTCTATATACCATTTTCTTACCCAGGTGGGGTTTTTTACCCTGCAAATTTATTGATGTCCCTTTGACTCAGCTCAATTATCTGGCATGACACATATATAGGGAGGGCCTTGAAATAGAGTAATTGTTTTGGAAGAATTGACATCTTCACAGCCTGGACCCTGCCTAAAAAGGTGATATGGTAAGGAGCCCAAGTGTTTAATAGTTGTCTAATTCGTGAGAACGCTTGGGGGGTAATTGGTGTGGTATAATCTGTGGAGGGTAGGGGCCAATTTGATGCCCAGATTAGGCACTGTCTCTTCATCTACAGTAAGCTTGAACTTAGATTGAATGGAGGATATTATGTTTTGAGGAAAACTTATTGGTAGGGCGGAGCATTTGGAAAGGTTAATCCCCAGACCCGAAATATCCTGGAATTTACGTAGGGTGCAAATTAGATTGGGTAGGGAAACAACCAGGTCGGTCAAAAATAAAAGGACGTCATCGGCGTACATACTAAGTTTAAATTCTTGGTCCCGCTTCAAATACCCCCTAATATTAGGGTCCAGGCTGATGGATCGGGCTAGGGGCTCAATAGCCAGGGCAAATAAGAGCGGTGATAAAGGACAACCTTGCCTCATTCCCCTGCCTAGGGTAAAGTAGTCTGAGTTATCTGAGTGTGAGGGTGGTGGTAAAGTGCCCGAAATCCATGTACAAAGGTCCCTAGGAAGCCAGATTTCTCGAGGGTCAGTTCGAGATTTGGCCATAACACACTGTCAAAAGCCTTGTGGATGTCAAGGCTCAGGAGGAGCACTTTTTGTGAGAGAAGATCAGAGTCTTGTATAATATTAGATGCAAGTCGGATGTTGTCTGTGGTTTGCCTGGTCAGGATGAATCCTGTTTGGTCTGAGGAGATTAATGAGGTGATCATTTTGGAGAGTCTATCTGCCAGGAGGCGGCCAAATATACTCAGGTCGGTGTTAATGACTGAAATCGGCCTGTAATTTTGGGGAAGAGAGTGGTCCTTGTTTGGTTTGGGGATCAGGGACATATTGGCCAGCAGCATGTAATCTGGGAAGATGTGCCCCTTGAGGATGTGATTGAAAAGGGATTTCAAATAAGGTATTAAACCACTTTGAAATTTTTTATAGTACGGGGCCAAATATCCATCTGGGCCAGGGGTTTTGGAGAGTTTTAGAGATTTGATGATGGAAATTATTTCGGTATTGGTGCAAGGGGCGTGTAAGGGCAGGGAGAGGTATATTATCTAGCTACATCTTGAGAGAGGAGTCTGGTAAGGAGGTGGGGGGAGAAAGGAGCTCTTTTTTTTTTTTACATTTTGAAAATATCTGCAGTACCTCCGTGGGGTCAGAAACCAAATTCCCGCTGGAGTTTCTAGGTTTGTATGTGTGTGTGTGTGTTGGGGGGGTTGTATAGACTGGTTGAGCTTTCTTGCAAACATGGCAAAAGCTGAGTTACTGTGCAGTAGGAACTTAGCTCTAGACCATCTCAGGGATTTCGCAGTCTGCTCCGAAAGAATCTTATCTAATTCTAACCTGTTTGCATTCATTTGTTTTAGTATGTCTGGAGAGTGATTTTGGCTGTGTAGGTGGTACAGTTTGTCAAGGTCAGTGGTAAGCCTGGCGATATCCAAAAATTGTCCCTTTTTCCTCCCAACCGCTAGTTGGATCAGATGTCCTCTAATTACTGTTTTATGAGCAGCGGGGAAGATATCTTCTGTGCCGTTAATGGTAAAGTATTCTTCTATGTGTTTAGAGATTTTAGACACCAGCACAGGGTCCGTGAGTAAGGATTTGTTAAGTCTTTAGCCCGCTGTGCAAGGCTGGAGACCTATACAGTATCTCACAAAAGTGAGTACACCCCTCACATTTTTGAAAATATTTTTTTATATCTTTTCATGTGACAACACTGAAGAAATTACACTTTGCTACAATGTAAAGTAGTAAATATACAGCTGTATGGTCTTGGCCACCGTGCTGCAGTTTCAGGGTCTTGGAAATCTTCTTATAGCCTAGGCCATCTTTATGTAGAACAACAATTCTTTTTTTCAGATTCTCAGAGAGTTCTTTGCCACGAGGTGCCATGTTGAACTTCCAGTGACCAGTATGAGAGAGTGGAGAAAGGGGGAGGGGGGGGGAAAGAAAACCCCCTTCCTCAGAATAAAATGGGACTTTTAAGGAAATTATTGAGTCTAGTAGGTGAGATCCGAACAAATTTTGATAAAAATTAACAATCTTTATTAACACATAGTTAAAATGACATTGTCAAAAACATGTACAGACATATAACCATCATTAGTAGATTACAAATTCATACGTGACTAAAGCCAACATGTTTCGCAAAAGGGTTTTCGCTTCATCAGGGCTAGACACGATGTTATTGGTTCATTTAAACTGTGTGAACAATAGAACAATCTCGAATTACATAATCGTCATACATGAAATCAAATCATAATCATAAAAAAGGCATCCATTACATAGAATTTTTGCTCACCTACTAATGAAATGTAGAAGGAATAAGGCTATTACCACCATTCACCGGACAACAACCGCTTGGCCAACCGGCACGGATTGTCCCTGGGTGCCAGATCCCAGACGGACAATGCCAGTAGGAGGACTGGACCGCACACTTAGGGCAATATAGACAGGTAACCCGTACTGAAATAAAGACGGGAAACCCATGAGTTCCTCTGATTCAAAGTGGTTCACATGTAAAACTAGTGCTGACCATTAAGGTCACACTAAAGCTGATACATAATATGTTAATAATATTATTTTATTATTAGTACAATCCATGTTAAAAAGACCTCTATAGCAGGGTAGGGGAATTT
The DNA here is from genome assembly GCF_042186555.1 of Aquarana catesbeiana. Lineage (NCBI taxonomy): Eukaryota > Metazoa > Chordata > Amphibia > Anura > Ranidae > Aquarana > Aquarana catesbeiana. The sequence goes on from NC_133326.1 coordinate 40,075,318, forward strand.
TTTAATTTAAATAACTACATCTTAGTTGCTGGGGGGGGGGGGGGGGGGGGAATCAATCAAAAATAGTATATATATATTAGGTGAACAGTCTAACCCAGTTTAAGAGAGATAGCTAATGAATATAACATACCCGTGTTCATAATGTCCCAATATAGTTATTTAAATGGGACAATTAGTCCTAATAGGGCAATAGATTTAAAATAGTACATAAAGCATGTAATAGTATTATTATTAGTGCAAGGGTCCTGTCATTAATGTATCCCCAAAATAAAACACAAAAGAGAAACAGAAAATTCATCCAAGCAAATCTTGGCTTACCCCTAGATGTGAGAATGGAGGGAAAGGAGCTATGATAGCTTCTGGTCAGTGAGTTGTGCGTCCGCCCGTCACGATGGATGGCCGCAAGATGCGTCTATCAGACAGCACCGGCGCCTCCATCTTTAAAATGGTGCGATCCCACCGGAAGCAATCAGGTCAGGGCTGACCTCCGGCATTGCTTCCGGTCCGGACGTCCCTGTCACAATGCGCGCGCATCGAGGGGGGCGAGCGCATGCGCACTCCACCCCCCGGGACGCGCGCGCATTGCCCGTACTACGCCCACGGCGCGACGGGCACCTAGGGGCGGAAAGAAAACAGCTCCGCCCCCTATACAGGGACGTCCGAATCCTCCCACCTCGCGGCATCCATTGCCAGCAGGTGGCGGGAGCGATCCTGGATTAGGGGAGAAACAGCATATAAAATGATCCAAGTGGGCCAGATACCTTGAGCATGGTAAATAGATATTTATAAGTAGCAGCAAAGTACAAAACGAAGGCAAACAATGTATGCATGGTTCTTATAAGTAACATTCCAATCTAGTCAAACATAATTAGATGTGGCAAGAAAGGACAGGTAAGGAAAAGAGGGGATAGGGTATATGTGTGTGGGACTAGGCATACCATAATTCCATCATCTTATATGGAAAATAGCATCATCAAAAAAAAAAAAAAAACATGTATTTATTGTAACATGGAGCTGTACAAACAAGAATATAAGAATATATAGGAGCCTGTCCATGCTAACTGTAATGTATCCTATGTGATACATATATAGATAGAGAGACTCGTGATTGATTATATATAGTTTCAGCTCTTGTTTATGACTTGATACTATACTACAAGAGGATCATCACAAAAAGGGCTGAAAAGAGAGTGCAGTGTTAAGGCCAGGCGGATACGTCGCACGTTGGTTAAATATCCATCTGGCCTCACGCTGCAATATTGTTTTATCTACATTCCCACCCCTCTCTGGGTCGGGTATAACCTCTAACGCAAAGAAGGACACATAGCTGGGGTCAAAACTATGTCGTAGGCCAATATGTTTACAGATGGGGGTGTAAAGTAACCCTGCGTCTAAATAGTACAGGTGGTCCTGTATCCTTCTAGCAAATGGACGTTTTGTTTTGCCTATATAGAATGCGCCACAACGGCACATAGCTAAATACACTATGCCCGTTGTGGCACAGTCGGCATAGCCTTTAAGCTTATGAAAGCCTCCTCTTGAAAGTGGACACCCACTTCCCTCTTTGATCCATGGACAGAATTGACAGTGTCCACATCTAAAGGTGCCGTTCCCACCCTCCGCCCCAACCAAGGGTGTTGGGGGTTGTAGATGGCTATGTACTAGGGCGTCTCTGATGGAACGTGATCTTCTGTAAGTAATTTGTGGCATATTAGCCACGTATTTTGAGATGACTGGATCCTCAGATAAAAAATGCCAATTATTACTAATTAGGTTTCGAATTTCTTGTTGATAAGCTGTGAAGGTTGTGATCAGTTTGGTAGTAGGATGTGGGTCACGTATCTTCTTTTTGAAAATAAGAGTGTCACGTAAATTCTGTTTGGCCCGCTGGTAGGCCCTCTTTAACACTTTTTTGCTGTAACCTCGGCTGAGCAATCTGTCATAGAGTGCCTTGGCTTCTCTCTCGAAATCCTCGTTCCTAGCACAATTACGTCGTAATCGGAGGTACTGGCTGTAAGGTATACTGTGTATCAATGTACGGGGATGGGAGCTGGAAAAATGCAGGATAGTATTCCCCGCCGTCTCCTTTCTGTATAATGTACTGAAAATTGAGCCATCCTCTCTGACAATCAGTCGTAGATCCAAAAATGGAATAGTTGTTGTATCAGATTGGATGGTAAACTTAAGATTGAATTGGTTATGAGAGAGAAGTTCCATAAAGCTACTAAGTAGCTCAGCCGATCCCGTCCAAATGAGGAGGACATCATCGATGTACCTCCGCCATAGAAGAATATGGCGGAGGTACATCGCGGCCTCATCACTCGAAAAAAGAGTGCGTTCCCATCCCCCCAGGTACAGGTTGGCGTACGATGGGGCACAAGATGTCCCCATCGCTACCCCCTGCACCTGGAGGTAGGTAACGCCATTAAAAAGAAACATGTTATTGGTGAGAATATGTTCCAACAAAACTGTTATAAATTGACCCAGATCCCAACTATCAGTATCCCTTTCTCTCAGGAACTCCGCCACTGTTGCCACACCTTTCGTGTGTGGTATACTTGAGTATAGAGCCTCTATATCAATTGCCGCCAGGATCGTTCCTGGAGGCACCGTGAGACCTTCCAGGGTTTTAAGTAATTCCAATGTATCCTTCAGATATGATGGCAAGCTAGTAACGTGTGGGCGTAGGTAGCTGTCCACATACTGACTCGCAGTCTGGGTGTGGCTCCCTATTCCCGAGACAATTGGGCGTCCCGGGGGTTTAGAGATGTTTTTATGGACTTTGGGTAGTGAGTAGAAGGTCGGTGTAACTGGCCACTTGACCTCTAGGAACTCGCGGGTGTCTCCATCGATCAGTCCCTGGGAGTGTGCCCGATCGATAATAGACACATATTGTGCTCTCGCTTCGGTGAGTCTCTGAGGTGGGACCTGCTGATACCATTCACAGTTGTTAAGAATGTCTGAACACATCTCGATGTAACTTTCCTTGTTCATCACCACCACGTTGCCTCCTTTATCCGATGGTTTAATTACCAGTTCCTCCCTCTTCATCAGATTTTCCAAGGCTGACTGTTGTGCAGGTGACAAGTTTTTTGTGTTATCTTTCGGAAGTTTTACCGCTTCTATTTGTTTCATAGTTTACTTTAAAAAAGCCCATATGGCTGGGCAGGTTTGGAGGTTCGGGAACTTCTGGGACTTGTTTTTGAATTTCAAGGGTTTTATAGGTATGCATGGGCCTATTTCTTCCTCCTCGGACGAGGAGCTTTCCGAACTTTCGTAGCCCTCGTTCTCATCCAAAAGTTGGATTAAGGTTTTAAGTGCTCTAAAGTCTTGTACCTTAAATCCCTTATAGAGATCTTCATCTCTATTTGACGTTTTACCCTTATCGTTGTCAAATATGTATTTATATGTAAGGTTCCTTGCGAACATGTATAAATCCTTAACAAGAGTGAACTTATCCACTTGCTGTGAGGGACAGAAACTAAGTCCCAGCCTTAAAACCTCTAGTTCAGTTGATGTAAGTTGATATGATGATAGATTGATTACGTCTAGTCCCGACCCAATGTTGTCTGTTTGATCACAAATGGGTCCATCTTTCCAGTGCGTTGTATCATTGGAGTGGAAGGGGGATTGGGGATGTTGCCTAAAGGGGCTGGGCCCAGGTTGGAATTACGACCTTGGTTGGCCTTGGGTACAGCACCCAATTCTCGCTGAGATCCTGTTTCTGTGTCTTCAAACATAGAGAGTGATGTATTAGTTCCTGAGAGGGGAGCACATGGGGCCCCATCAGCTTGATCTAAATGCGGATTGGTAGATGGATATTTTGGGGGGGACATCATACGTTTCTTATTTAGTCCTCCGTGGCCTTGATGTTCGTTAATGTTTCCTCGTTTGGGTAGCCGTCCCCTTCCATGTGACCCCCGTGTTGGTTTAGATGGTGGTTTGTATGATGAAGCTGAAGATGATGACACTGAGACTTCAGAATCCGATTTGTATGACGTTGCCATGTTCTTATTTGTTCGGGGATATCTTCCCCGCCTATTATTTTGGCCCCTGGGCCAACGATAAGCATAGCCTCCCGAAAAGGCCAGTTTATCTTTATAAAATTTATTTTCTTTTTTCGTGACTATCTCTTTGTTATAATTTTCCAGATAGTGCATTAATTCCTTTTCTCTTCGTTGGAAGTCCGTATTTGAAACAAGTTGGTGTCCATTTATTCTAAGTGATTCAATTTCTTTGTCTAGGTCATTTAATTCCTTGCTGTATTTGCTTTTTAACATTTCAATTAGGTCTGCGGAACATTTGTTCAAATTATGTTCCCATTCCTCTCTGAATTTGGAGTCAGTCACCTCAAAAGAGGGGAATATATGAATTCTAAGTCCCTGGGGGCAAATTTTATCTTTCAGATAACGATCAAAAAAACGAATGTGCCAACCCAGGTTGGATTTTTTCTCCATAAGTCTTTTTAGTTTTAAGAAAAAGACATCTAAACTGACCTCAATTTGTGTGTGGGAGGTACATGTGCTCTGTATGTTGTCTAGGAATTGATCCCAGTTAGATCCTAGAAATTTTGACATCATGAAAATTGATGTCTTATTAGGGGTAAGAATACGATATTCTACTTACAAATAAGGAATTAGGAGAGGCGTGGAAAGAAGGGAATGGGAAGCCCCCACCTATGGTGACCAAGATAGGAGGAAGATACCATACAATCTAAAACTGTACAAAAATGCTCAAGGTATACCATAAATAAGGATAAACAGAAATGCGATATGTCCTGTAATAGTCCACAATCAGCAGAAACGGGTTTTTCACCCAATTTTAATATAGAGAATGTAGGTAAGAGAAGATTGGACTATATCAGGGACATCTCAAATAATTTTTCCAATCCCTAGTTAGAGTATATCATAGTAAGAGGAGAGAAAGGGGGAGGGGGGGGAAAGAAAACCCCCTTCCTCAGAATAAAATGGGACTTTTAAGGAAATTATTGAGTCTAGTAGGTGAGATCCGAACAAATTTTGATAAAAATTAACAATCTTTATTAACACATAGTTAAAATGACATTGTCAAAAACATGTACTGACATATAACCATCATTAGTAGATTACAAATTCATACGTGACTAAAGCCAACATGTTTCGCAAAAGGGTTTTCGCTTCATCAGGGCTAGACACGATGTTATTGGTTCATTTAAACTGTGTGAACAATAGAACAATCTCGAATTACATAATCGTCATACATGAAATCAAATCATAATCATAAAAAAGGCATCCATTACATAGAATTTTTGCTCACCTACTAATGAAATGTAGAAGGAATAAGGCTATTACCACCATTCACCGGACAACAACCGCTTGGCCAACCGGCACGGATTGTCCCTGGGTGCCAGATCCCAGACGGACAATGCCAGTAGGAGGACTGGACCGCACACTTAGGGCAATATAGACAGGTAACCCGTACTGAAATAAAGACGGGAAACCCATGAGTTCCTCTGATTCAAAGTGGTTCACATGTAAAACTAGTGCTGACCATTAAGGTCACACTAAAGCTGATACATAATATGTTAATAATATTATTTTATTATTACTAAATATGACGCCCCAATCAGTACAATCCATGTTAAAAAGACCTCTATAGCAGGGTAGGGGAATTTTTTAATTTAAATAACTACATCTTAGTTGCTGGGGGGGGAGGAAAAAAAAAAAAAAATCAATCAAAAATAGTATATATATATTAGGTGAACAGTCTAACCCAGTTTAAGAGAGATAGCTAATGAATATAACATACCCGTGTTCATAATGTCCCAATATAGTTATTTAAATGGGACAATTAGTCCTAATAGGGCAATAGATTTAAAATAGTACATAAAGCATGTAATAGTATTATTATTAGTGCAAGGGTCCTGTCATTAATGTATCCCCAAAATAAAACACAAAAGAGAAACAGAAAATTCATCCAAGCAAATCTTGGCTTACCCCTAGATGTGAGAATGGAGGGAAAGGAGCTATGATAGCTTCTGGTCAGTGAGTTGTGCGTCCGCCCGTCATGATGGATGGCCGCAAGATGCGTCTATCAGACAGCACCGGCGCCTCCATCTTTAAAATGGTGCGATCCCACCGGAAGCAATCAGGTCAGGGCTGACCTCCGGCATTGCTTCTGGTCCGGACGTCCCTGTCACAATGCGCGCGCATCGAGGGGGGCGAGCGCATGCGCACTCCACCCCCCGGGACGCGCGCGCATTGCCCGTACTACGCCCACGGCGCGACGGGCACCTAGGGGCGGAATGAAAACAGCTCCGCCCCCTATACAGGGACGTCCGAATCCTCCCACCTCGCGGCATCCATTGCCAGCAGGTGGCGGGAGCGATCCTGGATTAGGGGAGAAACAGCATATAAAATGGTCCAAGTGGGCCAGATACCTTGAGCATGGTAAATAGATATTTATAAGTAGCAGCAAAGTACAAAACGAAGGCAAACAATGTATGCATGGTTCTTATAAGTAACATTCCAATCTAGTCAAACATAATTAGATGTGGCAAGAAAGGACAGGTAAGGAAAAGAGGGGATAGGGTATATGTGTGTGGGACTAGGCATACCATAATTCCATCATCTTATATGGAAAATAGCATCATCAAAAAAAAAAAAAAAAAAAAAAAAACATGTATTTATTGTAACATGGAGCTGTACAAACAAGAATATAAGAATATATAGGAGCCTGTCCATGCTAACTGTAATGTATCCTATGTGATACATATATAGATAGAGAGACTCGTGATTGATTATATATAGTTTCAGCTCTTGTTTATGACTTGATACTATACTACAAGAGGATCATCACAAAAAGGGCTGAAAAGAGAGTGCAGTGTTAAGGCAAGGCGGATACGTCGCACGTTGGTTAAATATCCATCTGGCCTCACGCTGCAATATTGTTTTATCTACATTCCCACCCCTCTCTGGGTCGTGTATAACCTCCATTCTCACATCTAGGGGTAAGCCAAGATTTGCTTGGATGAATTTTCTGTTTCTCTTTTGTGTTTTATTTTGGGGATACATTAATGACAGGACCCTTGCACTAATAATAATACTATTACATGCTTTATGTACTATTTTAAATCTATTGCCCTATTAGGACTAATTGTCCCATTTAAATAACTATATTGGGACATTATGAACACGGGTATGTTATATTCATTAGCTATCTCTCTTAAACTGGGTTAGACTGTTCACCTAATATATATATACTATTTTTGATTGATTCCCCCCCCTCCCCCCCCCAGCAACTAAGATGTAGTTATTTAAATTAAAAAATTCCCCTACCCTGCCATAGAGGTCTTTTTAACATGGATTGTACTGATTGGGGCGTCATATTTAGTAATAATAAAATAATATTATTAACATATTATGTATCAGCTTTAGTGTGACCTTAATGGTCAGCACTAGTTTTACATGTGAACCACTTTGAATCAGAGGAACTCATGGGTTTCCCGTCTTTATTTCAGTACGGGTTACCTGTCTATATTGCCCTAAGTGTGCGGTCCAGTCCTCCTACTGGCATTGTCCGTCTGGGATCTGGCACCCAGGGACAATCCGTGCCGGTTGGCCAAGCGGTTGTTGTCCGGTGAATGGTGGTAATAGCCTTATTCCTTCTACATTTCATTAGTAGGTGAGCAAAAATTCTATGTAATGGATGCCTTTTTTATGATTATGATTTGATTTCATGTATGACGATTATGTAATTCGAGATTGTTCTATTGTTCACACAGTTTAAATGAACCAATAACATCGTGTCTAGCCCTGATGAAGCGAAAACCCTTTTGCGAAACATGTTGGCTTTAGTCACGTATGAATTTGTAATCTACCAATGATGGTTATATGTCCGTACATGTTTTTGACAATGTCATTTTAACTATGTGTTAATAAAGATTGTTAATTTTTATCAAAATTTGTTCGGATCTCACCTACTAGACTCAATAATTTCCTTAAAAGTCCCATTTTATTCTGAGGAAGGGGGTTTTCTTTCCCCCCCTCCCCCTTTCTCTCCTCTTACTATGATATACTCTAACTAGGGATTGGAAAAATTATTTGAGATGTCCCTGATATAGTCCAATCTTCTCTTACCTACATTCTCTATATTAAAATTGGGTGAAAAACCCGTTTCTGCTGATTGTGGACTATTACAGGACATATCGCATTTCTGTTTATCCTTATTTATGGTATACCTTGAGCATTTTTGTACAGTTTTAGATTGTATGGTATCTTCCTCCTATCTTGGTCACCATAGGTGGGGGCTTCCCATTCCCTTCTTTCCACGCCTCTCCTAATTCCTTATTTGTAAGTAGAATATCGTATTCTTACCCCTAATAAGACATCAATTTTCATGATGTCAAAATTTCTAGGATCTAACTGGGATCAATTCCTAGACAACATACAGAGCACATGTACCTCCCACACACAAATTGAGGTCAGTTTAGATGTCTTTTTCTTAAAACTAAAAAGACTTATGGAGAAAAAATCCAACCTGGGTTGGCACATTCGTTTTTTTGATCGTTATCTGAAAGATAAAATTTGCCCCCAGGGACTTAGAATTCATATATTCCCCTCTTTTGAGGTGACTGACTCCAAATTCAGAGAGGAATGGGAACATAATTTGAACAAATGTTCCGCAGACCTAATTGAAATGTTAAAAAGCAAATACAGCAAGGAATTAAATGACCTAGACAAAGAAATTAAATCACTTAGAATAAATGGACACCAACTTGTTTCAAATACGGACTTCCAACGAAGAGAAAAGGAATTAATGCACTATCTGGAAAATTATAACAAAGAGATAGTCACGAAAAAAGAAAATAAATTTTATAAAGATAAACTGGCCTTTTCGGGAGGCTATGCTTATCGTTGGCCCAGGGGCCAAAATAATAGGCGGGGAAGATATCCCCGAACAAATAAGAACATGGCAACGTCATACAAATCGGATTCTGAAGTCTCAGTGTCATCATCTTCAGCTTCATCATACAAACCACCATCTAAACCAACACGGGGGTCACATGGAAGGGGACGGCTACCCAAACGAGGAAACATTAACGAACATCAAGGCCACGGAGGACTAAATAAGAAACGTATGATGTCCCCCCCAAAATATCCATCTACCAATCCGCATTTAGATCAAGCTGATGGGGCCCCATGTGCTCCCCTCTCAGGAACTAATACATCACTCTCTATGTTTGAAGACACAGAAACAGGATCTCAGCGAGAATTGGGTGCTGTACCCAAGGCCAACCAAGGTCGTAATTCCAACCTGGGCCCAGCCCCTTTAGGCAACATCCCCAATCCCCCTTCCACTCCAATGATACAACGCACTGGAAAGATGGACCCATTTGTGATCAAACAGACAACATTGGGTCGGGACTAGACGTAATCAATCTATCATCATATCAACTTACATCAACTGAACTAGAGGTTTTAAGGCTGGGACTTAGTTTCTGTCCCTCACAGCAAGTGGATAAGTTCACTCTTGTTAAGGATTTATACATGTTCGCAAGGAACCTTACATATAAATACATATTTGACAACGATAAGGGTAAAACGTCAAATAGAGATGAAGATCTCTATAAGGGATTTAAGGTACAAGACTTTAGAGCACTTAAAACCTTAATCCAACTTTTGGATGAGAACGAGGGCTACGAAAGTTCGGAAAGCTCCTCGTCCGAGGAGGAAGAAATAGGCCCATGCATACCTATAAAACCCTTGAAATTCAAAAACAAGTCCCAGAAGTTCCCGAACCTCCAAACCTGCCCAGCCATATGGGCTTTTTTAAAGCAAACTATGAAACAAATAGAAGCGGTAAAACTTCCGAAAGATAACACAAAAAACTTGTCACCTGCACAACAGTCGGCCTTGGAAAATCTGATGAAGAGGGAGGAACTGGTAATTAAACCATCGGATAAAGGAGGCAACGTGGTGGTGATGAACAAGGAAAGTTACATCGAGATGTGTTCAGACATTCTTAACAACTGTGAATGGTATCAGCAGGTCCCACCTCAGAGACTCACCGAAGCGAGAGCACAATATGTGTCTATTATCGATCGGGCACACTCCCAGGGACTGATCGATGGAGACACCCGCGAGTTCCTAGAGGTCAAGTGGCCGGTTACACCGACCTTCTACTCACTACCCAAAGTCCATAAAAACATCTCTAAACCCCCGGGACGCCCAGTTGTCTCGGGAATAGGGAGCCACACCCAGACTGCGAGTCAGTATGTGGACAGCTACCTACGCCCACACGTTACTAGCTTGCCATCATATCTGAAGGATACATTGGAATTACTTAAAACCCTGGAAGGTCTCACGGTGCCTCCCTGAACGATCCTGGCGGCAATTGATATAGAGGCTCTATACTCAAGTATACCACACACGAAAGGTGTGGCAACAGTGGCGGAGTTCCTGAGAGAAAGGGATACTGATAGTTGGGATCTGGGTCAATTTATAACAGTTTTGTTGGAACATATTCTCACCAATAACATGTTTCTTTTTAATGGCGTTACCTACCTCCAGGTGCAGGGGGTAGCGATGGGGACATCTTGTGCCCCATCGTACGCCAACCTGTACCTGGGGGGATGGGAACGCACTCTTTTTTCGAGTGATGAGGCCGCGATGTACCTCCGCCATATTCTTCTATGGCGGAGGTACATCGATGATGTCCTCCTCATTTGGACGGGATCGGCTGAGCTACTTAGTAGCTTTATGGAACTTCTCTCTCATAACCAATTCAATCTTAAGTTTACCATCCAATCTGATACAACAACTATTCCATTTTTGGATCTACGACTGATTGTCAGAGAGGATGGCTCAATTTTCAGTACATTATACAGAAAGGAGACGGCGGGGAATACTATCCTGCATTTTTCCAGCTCCCATCCCCGTACATTGATACACAATATACCTTACAGCCAGTACCTCCGATTACGACGTAATTGTGCTAGGAACGAGGATTTCGAGAGAGAAGCCAAGGCACTCTATGACAGATTGCTCAGCCGAGGTTACAGCAAAAACGTGTTAAAGAGGGCCTACCAGCGGGCCAAACAGAATTTACGTGACACTCTTATTTTCAAAAAGAAGATACGTGACCCACATCCTACTACCAAACTGATCACAACCTTCACAGCTCATCAACAATAAATTCGAAACCTAATTAGTAATAATTGGCATTTTTTATCTGAGGATCCAGTCATCTCAAAATACGTGGCTAATATGCCACAAATTACTTACAGAAGATCACGTTCCATCAGAGACGCCCTAGTACATAGCCATCTACAACCCCCAACACCCTTGGTTGGGGCGGAGGGTGGGAACGGCACCTTTAGATGTGGACACTGTCAATTCTGTCCATGGATCAAAGAGGGAAGTGGGTGTCCACTTCCAAGAGGAGGCTTTCATAAGCTTAAAGGCTATACCGACTGTGCCACAACGGGCATAGTGTATTTAGCTATGTGCCATTGTGGCGCATTCTATATAGGCAAAACAAAACGTCCATTTGCTAGAAGGATACAGGACCACCTGTACTATTTAGACGCGGGGTTACTTTACACCCCCATCTGTAAACATATTGGCCTACGACATAGTTTTGACCCCAGCTATGTGTCCTTCTTTGCGTTAGAGGTTATACCCGACCCAGAGAGGGGTGGGAATGTAGATAAAACAATATTGCAGCGTGAGGCCAGATGGATATTTAACCAATGTGCGACGTATCCGCCTGGCCTTAACACTGCACTCTCTTTTCAGCCCTTTTTGTGATGATCCTCTTGTAGTATAGTATCAAGTCATAAACAAGAGCTGAAACTATATATAATCAATCACGAGTCTCTCTATCTATATGTATCACATAGGATACATTACAGTTAGCATGGACAGGCTCCTATATATTCTTATATTCTTGTTTGTACAGCTCCATGTTACAATAAATACATGTTTTTTTTTTTTTTTTTTGATGATGCTATTTTCCATATAAGATGATGGAATTATGGTATGCCTAGTCCCACACACATATACCCTATCCCCTCTTTTCCTTACCTGTCCTTTCTTGCCACATCTAATTATGTTTGACTAGATTGGAATGTTACTTATAAGAACCATGCATACATTGTTTGCCTTCGTTTTGTACTTTGCTGCTACTTATAAATATCTATTTACCATGCTCAAGGTATCTGGCCCACTTGGACCATTTTATATGCTGTTTCTCCCCTAATCCAGGATCGCTCCCGCCACCTGCTGGCAATGGATGCCGCGAGGTGGGAGGATTCGGACGTCCCTGTATAGGGGGCGGAGCTGTTTTCTTTCCGCCCCTAGGTGCCCGTCGCGCCGTGGGCGTAGTACGGGCAATGCGCGCGCGTCCCGGGGGGTGGAGTGCGCATGCGCTCGCCCCCCTCGATGCGCGCGCATTGTGACAGGGACGTCCGGACCGGAAGCAATGCCGGAGGTCAGCCCTGACCTGATTGCTTCCGGTGGGATCGCACCATTTTAAAGATGGAGGCGCCGGTGCTGTCTGATAGACGCATCTTGCGGCCATCCATCGTGACGGGCGGACGCACAACTCACTGACCAGAAGCTATCATAGCTCCTTTCCCTCCATTCTCACATCTAGGGGTAAGCCAAGATTTGCTTGGATGAATTTTCTGTTTCTCTTTTGTGTTTTATTTTGGGGATACATTAATGACAGGACCCTTGCACTAATAATAATACTATTACATGCTTTATGTACTATTTTAAATCTATTGCCCTATTAGGACTAATTGTCCCATTTAAATAACTATATTGGGACATTATGAACACGGGTATGTTATATTCATTAGCTATCTCTCTTAAACTGGGTTAGACTGTTCACCTAATATATATATACTATTTTTGATTGATTTTTTTTTTTTTTTTTTTCCCCCCCAGCAACTAAGATGTAGTTATTTAAATTAAAAAATTCCCCTACCCTGCTATAGAGGTCTTTTTAACATGGATTGTACTGATTGGGGCGTCATATTTAGTAATAATAAAATAATATTATTAACATATTATGTATCAGCTTTAGTGTGACCTTAATGGTCAGCACTAGTTTTACATGTGAACCACTTTGAATCAGAGGAACTCATGGGTTTCCCGTCTTTATTTCAGTACGGGTTACCTGTCTATATTGCCCTAAGTGTGCGGTCCAGTCCTCCTACTGGCATTGTCCGTCTGGGATCTGGCACCCAGGGACAATCCGTGCCGGTTGGCCAAGCGGTTGTTGTCCGGTGAATGGTGGTAATAGCCTTATTCCTTCTACATTTCATTAGTAGGTGAGCAAAAATTCTATGTAATGGATGCCTTTTTTATGATTATGATTTGATTTCATGTATGACGATTATGTAATTCGAGATTGTTCTATTGTTCACACAGTTTAAATGAACCAATAACATCGTGTCTAGCCCTGATGAAGCGAAAACCCTTTTGCGAAACATGTTGGCTTTAGTCACGTATGAATTTGTAATCTACTAATGATGGTTATATGTCAGTACATGTTTTTGACAATGTCATTTTAACTATGTGTTAATAAAGATTGTTAATTTTTATCAAAATTTGTTCGGATCTCACCTACTAGACTCAATAATTTCCTTAAAAGTCCCATTTTATTCTGAGGAAGGGGGTTTTCTTTCCCCCCCCCTCCCCCTTTCTCTCCTCTTACTATGATATACTCTAACTAGGGATTGGAAAAATTATTTGAGATGTCCCTGATATAGTCCAATCTTCTCTTACCTACATTCAGTATGAGAGAGTGAGAGCGATAACACCAAATTTAACACACCTGCTCCCCATTCACACCTGAGACCTTGTAACACTAACGAGTCACATGACACCGGGGAGGGAAAAGAGCTAATTGCGCCCAATTTGAACATATTCACGTAGGGGTTTACTCACTTTTGTTGCCAGCGGTTTAGACATTAATGGCTGTGTGTTGAGTTATTTTGAGGGGACAGCAAATTTACACTGTTATACAAGCTGTACACTCACTACTTTACATTGTAGCAAAGTGTAATTTCTTCAGTGTTGTCACATGAAAAGATATAATAATACATTTACAAAAATGTGAGGTGTGTACTTACTTTTGTGAGATACTGTGAAATAAAAAAGAAACGTGAAAATAACTGCACATCAAAAAGGTGATTATAAGTAAATTATGGAAAACAAGCTGCGAAATCCTATATGTGACACAAACACACAACAAAAACAATGTAAAACTGGTGACCCGTGCTTTTAACAGAACACAGTGAATGTAAGTACAAAGGTGATCAAACATCACCTAATATGCATATAGTCATATATCCAAAAGAGGTGTGTACCAAAAGTGTAAACAACAAAGGCTACAATAAATTGTGCAAAATAATTGAATGAAATAGTGAATAATAGTCCATATAGGAACACCCAAATATATTTAAAGAGTCCAGATATGAGAATCCAGTGAAGGTCCAATTAAATGGAAACTTAAGTGCTTGGGTCCACCACCATAGATAGAATGCCTGGCCGCTTACCAGAAACCCATGACCCCCCGTTACAGAGGGTCTGAGTAAGCTGTTTAAATCCTGCTGTTCCGGACCACCATAAAGCCAAGATGGGAGCTGGGATGGGACATCAGGGACTGTGGAGCAGATGGATGGATCCCCAGGAAAAAACTTTACTCTCAGCGGAGTGGTGTAACCATGAAAAGAGAAGGGGAGGGCTCCGATAGTGTAAAATCGGCTTTATTATAATAAAATAAAGTATACACTCACATATAGATCAAGGAAAAACGTTCTCTGGAGAAGAACAGTCTGTGGCACCGGCCGGATGCACACAGACAGCCCGTCCTGCTGGTCTTCGCAACAACACCTGCAGTTCTGAAGGCGTGGTCTATCTCCTACAATGCCCTTGGGGACTCCAATGTATAGGGAGGACAAAAAGGGCCCTGCGTGTCCGTTTGAATGAACACATAGGGAATATAAGAGGATACGACAAACATCCTGTTTCTAGACATTACGATCAGGTCCACAGAGGAGATCCTTCTAACACATTATTTGCAGGCATTGACAAGTATAGACCCCACTAGCGAGGAAGCTCACTAATTAGGGAGATCTCCAAGTTAGAGATGTCCTGGATTTGTAGAGTTAAAAGCTATGTGCCATTTGGTATGAACGTCGACACCGACATGAATGCCTTCATTAACAATGCCTAATTTATTTGTTTTCTCATCATTCAGTCAGTCATTTTCTTTTCTTTTTCCCTTTCTTGAAATCACCCCCTATCAGGAGGTGGGGGAGGTATATTTGTCTATAACCTGAAAAAAATATTTAAAGAAGGTTGCTTGCCAGTCATTAGAGGCGTAAACATTGGCTATTAACCGTCTTACCTTGAAGTGTACCCTGAATAATTATAAATCTGTTCGCTGGATCTTTGTAAATATGTTCCACATCAAATGCTATAGTGTTTATAATAAAGATCACCACTCCGTGGGACCTGGACCCAAAAGTGGTATAATGACTGATGCCATAAGACCTATCAAAATAGGTTGGGTGGTTAGATTCAGGAAAATGGGTCTCCTGTAGGGGCAGGATATCGGCCTTCAGGTGTTTGTATGTTTTGAAGGCTTTTTTCCTTTTTTGTGGGGAGTTAAAGCCCCAAACATTGTCAGAAAAATTACCTTAATACCCATTGTGAATTTTGGAGACTAAATAGGCGTGAGCTAATAGGGAAAGGTCCCGAGGATTGGTCTGCCGGGTGTCCCCACCTACGCTGGGTGAGGATTCTAGATAGTTGCAATACATCAGCTACACCCCTGAGAGGGCTTTTAGTAGTTGGAGCCATTGATAAAGCTGTACCCTTATTAACAGTATAGATTCTACAAGAAAAAAAACAGTCCAAACAACAAGAGGAACAAAAAAACAGAGCAAAACCATGAGTTCACAAACCGGTGGAGATCAGGAGGGGAAAGGCCTTCTCAACAATGAGAGGAATCAGCGAAAAAAAATATATAAATTTCCTGTACAGTAGGACAATAATGTCCAAAACTCTTGCCAACCTGCAAGAGAAAAAAATATGGTGGAGAAAAATAAGAAAAAAAAATCCTTTTTCCTTTATGCGAGACGGTGGGGGAAACCCGTGTCTAATACCCCAAACTTTAGGATTTCTGTCCCAGTCTCGCTATAGTCGACAACAAGAGTAGGGGGACAACCAAGTGGGTGCTGCTGTGCTCCAGCACAGCGGGGAGCAATCAAGTTGAATAATGGTGCAATATAGATAAAAGACCAAAAAAGGGGGATGTGAGACTCTAGAACTGAAAAAACTTAATTCTCCCCACCTTGGTATAATGCGGTGGTCCTCCCACGCTGTGTTGCACAGTCCCTATCCGCGGGAAAAAACAAATGGGGTACAAAACCTGTAGAAAGTGTTGTTGGATCAGTTCAGCTGGTCTCTGAGATCTTGCCTTTATCTTCTGCGATCCCTCTGTGGTGAAGGGGTTGCCAAGATGGTCGACGGGAGAGGGGTGGAGGGCATTCTGGGTAGATCTTCTTTCGCCATTAAGCCCAGCCTGAGCAGGAGCTCCTTCCCTTCTTGGACTGTGACAATGGTGTAGGTAGTGTCATTATGTGGGACCTGGAATCTAAAGGTTAACCCCCATCTATAACGGATTCTTGCAGATTGGAGTGCTGTGGTGATCTCCTTCATCTTGCGACGCTTATCCAGTGTGGCGGGAGATATATCAGGAACTATCTGAATCCTAGTCCCGTCTAGTAGAATGTTAGGGGTGTTGCAGGAGTCCCTCCTCTTTAATTAGATACTCTTTAAAGACCAGGATTATGTCCCGGGGGGCTTGTCCTCTGGCGGTTTGGAACGAAGGGCCTATGGATCCTGTCACAGGAGAATGCAGCCACTGGAGAGTCAGGCAATAAAGACTGGAACAGTTTGTGGGCTGCTGGGATTAGGTCGGAGACAGCCGATTGTTACGTCTGTTTCTGTTATCCCAATCTTCCAGATGGGCCTGGAGCTGAGAAACAGATTCAGTAAGGGTTTCATTATCTCTGCAGAGATCAGTGTAAGCCAGTTGCAACTCATCATGTTTGGTCTCCAGGAGATTTGTTCTGCCCCCTAAAACCACTATCTCCTGCTGCAGTGTGTTTGTGGATTTAAACAGTTCTGTCTGGAACTTCTCTGCAATCTTAGAATACATGGCTGCAAGGCTGTCATCAAGGTCTGCCTTGGTGAAATGTACTGGGTACTCACCGTCCCCTGAAGAGTGGGTAGGGGAGGCCGCTGGGCTGTGTGCTGGGGCCTGTGCACGTTGTGGTTTGGCGCCATCTTGAGGCTTTCCGAACATCTCCCAGACCCTGAGGAGGTAGTTTGTAAAAGACTTTTGCTCTGGTTTCCCGTGATGAGACATGGACGACGGCATGAACCGCTCATTCCCCTGGGGGTGCTGGTGGTTAAGGAGGCAGAAGAGGCAGTTTGATGGTCCCAGGGAAGGCGCTGAAGTCCCCGCTGTGCTCGGAACTCCAATCAGTTGCGACCGTCCAGTTTCGCGCCACGCATACGCCCTCTGTGTGCAAAATTTTTGAAGACCCCTTGTGCATAACTTTAATATTTGGATTTACAAACTTTTTAAAGTGGAAATAAACTCTCTCAATCAACATAAGCTAAACACACCTTCCTGCTTGCATGCCTGAGCTAAGAGCCGACTGATTCCATTAAGTAAATGCTACATGAATCATCTGACATTACTGAAGATGGTCATGGCTAGAATTGCTAGTGGGGTGTTTTTCAAAGTGATTTCTCAACAAAATAAAGCATGGAGATATGGATGGATGGTTGAGATTGCTCTGAATATTAAAAAAATCATTAAATAACTAGAGTTGGGCCAAACACAAAAGTTCAGACCTGAACTCTGATCTCTATTAACCACCTGCTGATCAGCCGTCGTCATTATACTGCGGCAAGTCGGCACGTTATCGCGAACAGTCGTAGCTGTATGTTGGCCCTTTAAGAGGGGATAGCAGGCGCACGCGCAACCGCTGCACTGTGGGTCACGATGACCGCTCGATCGTGGGAACGAGAGCCAGAACAGGGACGTGTGTGTAAACACACAAATCCCTGTTCTGTGAGGAGGGGAGAAACAGATTGTGTGTTCCTACTAGCTAGGAACAACGATTTGTCATCTCTTCTAGTCGGTCCCATCCCCCTAAAGTTAGAACACACACGAGGGAACACAGTTAACCCCTTGATCGCCCCCTAGTGTTAATCCCTTCCCTGCCAATACACAGTAATCAGTGCATTTTTATAGCACTGATCGTTATATATTTGTCAATGGTCCCAAAAATGTGTCAAAAGTGTGTGATCTGTCCGCCATAATGTCGCAGTCCCAAAAAAAAAAATGCTGATCACCGCCATTACTAGGAAAAAAAAAATAATAATAATAAAAATGCCACAAATCTTTCTCCTATTTTGTAGACGCTATAACTTTTGCGCAAACCAATCAATATACGCTTATTGCAATTTTTATTACCAAAAATATGTAGAAGAATACATATTGGCCTAAACTGAGGAAAAAAATAGCTTTTTTAAAAAAATATATATTTATTTATAGCAAAAAGTACAAAATATTGTGTTTTTTTTCAAAATTGTTGCTATTTTTTTGTTTATAGCGCACAAAATAAAATCCGCAGAGATGATCAAATACCACCAAAATGAATCTCTATTTGTGGGAAAAAAGGACGTCAATTTTGTTTGGGTACAGCGTCGCACGACCGCGCAATTGTCAGCTAAAGCGACGCAGTGCCGCATCGTATAAAATGGCCTGGTCATTGAGCGGCCAAATCTTCCGGGGCTGAAGTGGTTAAAGTCTATGGGAACCCAAACTTGAAAAATCAAAAGTGCCCATTTTGAAGGCTTGTATTATTATTATTATTATTATACAGGATTTACATAGCGCCAACAGTTTGTGCAGCGTTTACAACATGAGGGCAGATGGTACAGTTACAATACAATTCAATACAGGAGGAAGCAGAGGGCCCTGCTCATTAGAGCTTACAATCTTTTATAAAAAAAGTTTTTACAGGAGCAGTGATTTTATTGATGCTTAAAGTGAAACAAGAAAAATAAACCTGGGGGTCCCCTTTGTCTGCCTGTAAAGTGGTGCATCTGTACCATGTATAAAACCTGCTGCAGCAAAACTGAAATTTATAAAGACATTGACATTTCTGGCAATACAATACCATAGATGACAAGAGAAGAATGTTAAAAAAACAGCGTGCCACCCCCCCCCCCATTCCATACCTGGCCCTTTGAGTCTGGTATGGATTTTAAGGGGTAACCCACACCAAAATTGATAAAAAACAGCGTGGTGTCCCCAGGAAACAGGGGAATGATGAGCGAACACCCCCCCCCTCCTAAACCATACCAGGCCTCATGCCCTCAACACAGGTTGCTTTGGAGCAGGGGGCTATGGCAAACATCAAGCTGAGCGCCCGGCAAATTCGGGTGTTCTCCGAACAGGCGATGTTAGGGCCAAACGTTTGCTTGCCTCGAACTGTTCGCCCAACTATATAAATAACATGTTCAGTTTGTGGTGCTCAGATACAGTTAGTTCCGCTTTAAATTCCAACCCTTAAAACTGTTACTCACCAAAACGGGTTCGATTTTCCAACCAGAAAAATCCCATATATATATATATATATATATATATATATATATATATATATATATATATATATATATATATATATATATATTTTCTAATATATTCCAACATTAAACTGTGGTCACTCTGAGCACTGATACGGTGAAACAGTGCGTTGCCCTACAGAATCATTTGTCTGACCATGACTAAAACAACCTTGCTTGATTTCCCTGAATTTATCTCTAAGTTAAACTAACAAATGGAGAACTCGAGTGCAACTAGACTGAACTTGGAAGTGGTATTAGTCTACGTGCGGATTCTAATTAGCAGAACTTGTTGCTTATCCACGCTCTGCGAAGAGAGTTATTAAATTAAAGCAGGGTTCTTTTTTTCATGACCTTACCTCAAACTTCTCTGGATGTGGTGAAGCAATAACTATGCTGCGATACTTATTGTGGAAAGGCTGTGCTAATTGCAATTGCTCATACTCCACCTCCACAGACGAGTTCAGCAAGCATAGACAATATGACAGGTGGGCTTTGGGAACAAGCAGACAATGCACAGGAAAGGACTTTGGTCATGCATGCAATTTAATTTTAGCTTCCTTTAATTAAAACTCCTGTCTGTGGTTCTCATTCTTGAAGACAATGCTATTAATTTAACGGTTATGAAAAAAAAAAACAAAAAAAAAAAAACAACAACATTGTTAATGATCATGATATGAAAAGCCCATTTTGTTGTTCACCCCATAACTTGTTTTGTTATATTTTAATTGGAATTTTATATTAGAGAATATTGCAAATCTGACACAGAAAGTTAGATAAGTAACGAAAGGTACTGATACTATAATAGCAATCATGACAACGGTCACATTAAGGTAGAATACATTATGAAATATCAAGAAAGAAATTAGCATAAAATAGACATAAAGTTTGCTGCAATAATAATAGGTCTTTGAGTCTCCTGACATTGTAGCAAATGCATCATTTCGTAAGAACATCGCTTATTTAAACTTTTATTTGTCTGACCTTTCTTGCAGATAAAATCATTTTATGGGTAGCTTTAAACTGCTGCAGAAATACATTTTTGTCTCTCTTCTCAGTCAGTGCTACACAAAGCTGAGTCCGTTTTTGGAAGATGCTTAAGGCCATTGTGTTACATTATATTTGCGTGAAAAAAGGGTAATTGTCGTTAACAGAAAAGAACTAGCTCAACAAATAAACTCCTCATTGGTTCTGTTTCTACTCTTATTACTGTTCCCTTTTGGGAACAGATTTAAATAATATGTATAAGGAGATATTGCACTTCCTAACTTAATGGTGAGCATCTGTTAGCACTAGAGAGGAACTTTGCTAGCAATACTGGCATCTAAACCATTAGCATCACTTTGAAATAATTTCAGAAAAAGAGAACCCTTTCTGTGAACCCTTTTCTTTAGAGGTTACTGAGGGCAAGGAAGTTCTTGGCAAACTCTGCGTTTTCATTCAAAACGCAACTTTACTGGCAGTTCAAACAGACATCAATAGAACATAAAGTATAAACGTAGCCTCTGAATTAAATTCAGTGGGATTTTTCTACCTGTGACCATGCATTTCAAATAAACATTAAATGCAAGAAAACAATTCCCATTGATATGAGCCCTAACAGTCATACTTAGGTGGAGCTGTATGTGACCACTGTCACAAATGGTAGTCTTGTAGGTTCAGGAAATCAAGTCATTCATAGAGAGTGGTGGAGAGATGAAAACTCTGTCAAACTACAAGAGATAAAGACACTATCTCGACCCTACATAGCCATATTAATTATTTAAATCTACCGGGTAAATCCTTGTTGATGATTCACTGGGAAACTGAGACTGGTTTAGAGGTCTCAGCTAAAGATTGGCTAGATTTGCTTTTCAATATAATTAAAAGCACACGCTCTATAGCAAGAAAGTAAACTGTTAATAAACTGCCTACCAGATGGTATCTTACCCCTGCTAAGGCTCACACTATTTTTCCAGAAGTTCCAGAAGCCTGTTTCAGAGGCTGTCCAGATAGGGGTACATTCCTTCACACTTTTTGGAGCTGTAAGGCTTTAAAACCCATTTGGCAACAAGCAGCTCATAATCCGGCTATTAGTACAATTTATTGTACATTGACCTTACCAATGTACCTTTCTTTTGCTACATTACCTGATGTAATGCCCCATGCCAGAGATTGGCCCATACCCATTTTAGTGCAATTCATCTCAGCTCTCAATTGGTGCTCCCCCTTAGTTTCCTGATTCCGGTTTATACAAAGGATGTAGGTTATTAAATAATGGAGATAATTCATCATACCATCATGGATACCATGCCAATCCTTGTATGAAAATGGGAGAATTGTTCCTCTTTTTAAACTGTTGTCACTTGGGGGTGGGAACTGGTACATACATCCCATGATCGATGGACGGCTCTTAACTAATTTGCCTTTGTATTTTTTATGTTGACCAGCATACATTAATGCCACTACAGTGTGTCTTTTTTTCCTTTACTTCTTCAGTACTGAGGTATTTGGATCTTTGTCAAGTTTTACCCGAACATCCCTGTCAGGATTGGTTTGCTTGTTGTTCTTTTCTCTAAATAGAAATTTGTAGAGCTACGATATATGCTTTTTGTATACATTTTACACAACTTTTGTGGTACTTTCGTATCTTTTATGCATCATAAGCTGCAAAAAAATTGTTTGTTATTAAAAAAAAAACCTCTGTCAAATCCTCATTGTTGTCTGTATCTGTGTTTAGGAGATTTCTCCTTGTTTCTTTTTCATTTAATGGTGTCTGACAGAACAGGAAGCAGAAGTCACCATATCAGGGCCAAAAAATGCAGCAAAACATTTCTTATGCCGCGTACACACGAGCGGACTTTCTATCCTACTTGGTCCGGCACACTTTCCGACGGACTTTGTCCGCCAGGTGCGCCGGACTTTAAAACGAACGGACTTGCCCACACACGCCGGGATTTTCCGGCGGGCTAAGTCCGCCCGTCTTTCCGACGGACTTTCGCCGGAGTTCCGGCGGACTTTCAGAATGAACGGACTTGCCCACACACGGACAAGTCCGTTCATTTTGAACGTGACTCAGGTGCGACGGGACTAGAAAAGGATGTCAATCTTGCCGCTTTTATCGGCTAGATTGACACCTTGCGAGCCCCGTCGCGGGGCATACCAGGCCCTTAGGTCTGGTATGGATTATAAAGGGGAACCCCGCTACGCCGAAAAAACGGCGTGGGGTCCCCCTAAAATCCATACCAGACCCCGATCCGAGCACGCAGCCTGGCCGGTCAGGAAAGGGGGTGGGGACGAGCGAGCGCCCCCCCCCCCTCCTGAACCGTACCAGGCCGCATGCCCTCAACATGGGGGGTGGGTGCTTTGGGGGAGGGGGGCGCCCTGCGCCCCCCCCCCAAAGCACCTTGTCCCCATGTTGATGAGGACAAGGGCCTCTTCCCGACAACCCTGGCCGTTGGTTGTCGGGGTCTGCGGGCGGGGGCTTATCGGAATCTGGGAGCCCCCTTTAATAAGGGGGCCCCCAGATCCCGGCCCCCCACCCTATGTAAATGAGTATGGGGTACATGGTACCCCTACCCATTTACCTAGGAAAAAAGTGTAAGTAATAAAACACACTACACAGGTTTTTAAAATATTTTATTAAACAGCTCGGGGGGGGATCTTTCTCCGGCTTCGGGGGTCTTCTTCCGGCTTCGGGGGTCCCTCCGCTTCATCTTCTCCCGGCGTCCGGTTGGTTCTTCTCCGCTCTCCGGCCTCTTCTCCCGGTGTCGCAGGTCTTCGGCCGGCCCCTCCGCTCTCTTCATGTAGCTCTATTGCGAGCGGAGGTCCGGACTTCTGGGCTTCTTGGCTTCTTGGCTTCTTGGCTTCTCTTCTCTTCCCCCAGATGTTGACACGACGCTCTCTCCGGCTGGACTGGTTTCTGAGGGCTGCGTTGTGACTTATATAGGCGGAGACCCCGCCCCCATATGATGTCACAGTCCCTGGGCATGCTGGGACTGTGACGTTTTAGGGGCGTGGTCGACCACGCCCCCCGACCACGCCCCCTAAAACGTCACAGTCCCAGCATGCCCAGGGACTGTGACATCATATGGGGGCGGGGTCTCCGCCTATATAAGTCACAACGCAGCCCTCAGAAACCAGTCCAGCCGGAGAGAGCGTCGTGTCAACATCTGGGGGAAGAGAAGAGAAGAGAAGCCAAGAAGCCAAGAAGCCAAGAAGCCCAGAAGTCCGGACCTCCGCTCGCAATAGAGCTACATGAAGAGAGCGGAGGGGCCGGCCGAAGACCTGCGACACCGGGAGAAGAGGCCGGAGAGCGGAGAAGAACCAACCGGACGCCAGGAGAAGATGAAGCGGAGGGACCCCCGAAGCCGGAAGAAGACCCCCGAAGCCGGAGGAAGATCCCCCCCGGAGCTGTTTAATAAAATATTTTAAAAACCTGTGTAGTGTGTTTTATTACTTACACTTTTTTCCTAGGTAAATGGGTAGGGGTACCATGTACCCCATACTCATTTACATAGGGTGGGGGGCCGGGATCTGGGGGCCCCCTTATTAAAGGGGGCTCCCAGATTCCGATAAGCCCCCGCCCGCAGACCCCGACAACCAACGGCCAGGGTTGTCGGGAAGAGGCCCTTGTCCTCATCAACATGGGGACAAGGTGCTTTGGGGGGGGGGGCGCAGGGCGCCCCCCTCCCCCAAAGCACCCACCCCCCATGTTGAGGGCATGCGGCCTGGTACGGTTCAGGAGGGGGGGGGGGCGCTCGCTCGTCCCCACCCCCTTTCCTGACCGGCCAGGCTGCGTGCTCGGATCGGGGTCTGGTATGGATTTTAGGGGGACCCCACGCCGTTTTTTCGGCGTAGCGGGGTTCCCCTTTATAATCCATACCAGACCTAAGGGCCTGGTATGCCCCGCGCTCGCCGCAATAGGAAGATTTGTTTTTCCTATTGCAGCGAGCGCGAGATGCAATACCATCCCCTCGTGTCGTATTTGGTCTGTCGGACCAGCCTACACACGAGCGGGCTTTCCGTCGGACCAGCACACACACGAGCGGACTTTCCGCCCGAAACTGAGTCCGACGGAAAGATTTCAAACATGTTTGAAATCTAGGTCCGGCGGGCTTTTGGGAAGAAGTCCGCCGGAAAAGTCCGCCGCCGCCCACACACGGGCGGATTGTCCGGCACACTCTGGTCCGCCGGACCAAGTATGCCGGAAAGTCCGCTCGTGTGTACGCGGCATTACCCTTTTCAAAAATGAGTAGGGACTAAAATACCTTTATTGCTATTCATATGTCCACATGAGAGTAGGAATGAGGTTTGCAGTTATGCAGCATTTGGCCTGAACTACTGCAGGCATTTTTAATGACCTTGTTAAAAGACCAGTGGACTCCCCAATAGAGATGGAGAGGATTCACAGAGTGCTTAGTTCAAGAGGACATGAAAACAATCCACCAAGAGACATTATCTGTTGTCTGGTGAACTTTCCTCTCAAATATGCGATCCTAAGGAAAGCAATAGAATGCAATCGGGTTCTCTTCAACGGGTTTGAAATCAATTTATTATATCTAATATCACTCTCCAACATCGCCGAGCACTTCGCCCGATACTGGATCAACTCCGTACCACAGTTATTCCATACAAATGGAAATTCCCATTCTGCTTATCAGCCACATGGAGAGGTCACACTGCACACCTCCCACCCCTGATGACCTGCAAGCCTTCTGCGATACCCTAAATCTACCCGCGATTGAAGTTCCTGACTGGTATAGCTCCTTTTCCATCTGAGAAATGTGGATCGAAGTTTCAAACAACTGCACACCAAGAGCACAAAGACAAGGAGACAATCTCCCAGCAGCCTGGGAGATTTTCGTCACGACATTACGTCACCTCCGGGCTAGGCGAAAGTGAGGGCTGAAGCGCAAGCCGGGTGTAAAACGAGGCTTGCACCGCACGCCGGCACGGGAAACACACGGTGCCATTCTTACACCCATTACTAACTGCTGGAACAGCTTGGTGCCGGCTTATGGGCACCTGGAAATGTGAGTGTAATATCTTCTTTTATACTTAGCACTAATAAAACAGTTTTTATATACTGCGCAATGATCATTGTCTGTTTCTCATGAGGAGGACATGGTCTATATATAGCGCATTGGGGTCAGCAAAGGTACGGAGTTTGTGGAGTGGTTATCCCTACTAAATGAACCAAAGGCGCAGTTTAAACCGGCATCTGGTTAGTGGTTAATCCAGGTGGTGGTGGTCCTGTCACGAAAGTGGTGAAGGGGGCACGAAGAGTCACGGATAATATATGTTACAGAAATCTTGGCAACCATTGCACATTGCACTTTGCACATGAATTTGGACATTATAGTTTGGTCATAAATGTCACATACGAATCTTTGTATTTATTTATGTTGAAATTGATGTAAAATACACCCAGCAGGGGGGGTAATTGGGGCAATATTGCTTGTAATATAGGATTCCGGGGGGCATAATGATTGTATAAGCATGGAATCTAACAGAGTGGTGTATTTTAAGTAAAGTAGCGCATTCAACACATATATATTTTTTAATTTTTCACCTAGTGGTGTAGTTTTTTGATTGCAGCAACTTATTTCTATTTAATTATTTCTATTTAATTATTTAATTGCTTGCGCCGGTGACACACATTTGTTCATCCCTGACAAAAGTCTTGTCACTTCTCTATTTTGTAGAAACTCCTGCTATTAACCTGACTTTTAATTAATCAATTGGTGTTAGAAATAGCTCATATGAAAAGCTAAAGCCCTCCCAAATGATGTTTAATGCACTGAAATAAATTAGTTTCACTGAAAAAAGATTTATCATTTAATCAAGACAGACAGGTCAACTTTTGGCAAGACAAAAGTTTTGTCGCCTATACAGAAATTGAACAACTTTACTGAAAATCCAAAAATATGTCAGCAAATTAAGTAGTGGTGCTGTGAGATCCAAATTTAATATCTTGTATGACTTCCTTGAAGGACAGCATCCATGCGGTTTGGCAAGGATTCATACAATTTATTGATGAAGTCATCAGGAATAGCAAAGAAAACAGTCTTGCATGCCTCCCAGAGGTCATCAATATTCTTTGGTTTCATCTTCCATGCTTCATCTTTCATCCTACACCACATATGCTCAATGATGTTCATGTCTGGTGACTGGGCTGGCCAATCCTGGAGCATCTTGATCTTCTTTGCCTTAAGGAACTTTGATGCGGAGATGGAAGTATGCGACGGAGCACCATCCTTCTGCAAAATTTGGCCTTTTTTATGGTTGGGAATATAAGAGGTAGGTAACATTTCTTGGTATTTTAGACTATTGATGTTGCCTTCCACCCTGCAGATCCCTCGCACACCCCCATACTGGATGTAACCCCAGACCATGATTTTGCCTCCACCAAACTTCACTGTTTTCTGGGTAAATCTCAGCTCCATGCGGGTTCCAGTAGGTCTCCTGCAATATTTGCGGCGACTGTGGTGTAATTCAACAGAAGATTCATCTGAAAAATCCACCTTCTGCCACTTTTCCAGAGTCCATCCTTTTAGCAGGCTGTGGCCCTTGGCAAATGCCACACGGTTTTCCAATTGTCTTTTGTTTAGTGCTGGCTTATGGGCACTGATTCGACCATGGAGGCCATTTCGAGAAAGAATCCAACAAACTGTTCTGGTTGACACAGGGACTTCAGGTGACCAGGTCTCGTGGAGCTCTGCTGCAGTGGAAAATGGGCTGGCCTTGGATTTTCGAGCCAACAAACGGTCCTCTCGAGCAGTTGTCTTGCGGGGTCGGCCTGACCTGGCCTTGTCCAAAACGTCTCCAGTCTCTTCAAATCTTTTTTTTATCCTCTGAACTTGACGCTGAGACACATTGAAGGTGTCTGCCACATCAGCAGTGGATCTGGTCTTCAGCCTCTTGATAATCAACACTTTAGTCTCCGGGTGAATCTTAGGCATGTTTGCAGAGGTCTAGTTGCAGTTGAGAAGGTCTAGTGTACTGGTGTTCTTTTTATACACACCTGAGACCTAATTGATCCATTATTAGTCCCAGGTGAAGCTCATATAAGAAGGCGACAACACTTATGTATTGGCAAAAATTGACTCAATGGGTTGAGGGCATGTGACCCGGTACG
Organism: Aquarana catesbeiana; assembly: GCF_042186555.1. NCBI lineage: Eukaryota > Metazoa > Chordata > Amphibia > Anura > Ranidae > Aquarana > Aquarana catesbeiana. The sequence continues at coordinate 40,103,143 of NC_133326.1, forward strand.
TTTCAGGAGGGGGGGCCGCACTCTCGTCCCCCCCTCTTTTCCTGCGGCCTGCCAGGTTGCGTGCTCGGATAAGGGTCCGGTATGGATCTTTGGGGGGACCCCACGCCGTTTTTTTTTGGCACGGGGTTCCCCTTAAAATCTGTACCAGACCTGAAGGGTCTGGTATGGAATTTAGGGGGACCCCCACGTCATTTTTTTAAAAAAATTTTGCCCGGGGTTCCCCTTAATATCCATACCAGACCTGAAGGGCCTGGTATGGAATTTAGGGGGACCCCCACGTCATTTTTTTTTTAAATTTTGGTTCGGGGTTCCCCTGTGGGGAATTCCCATGCCGTTTTTATCAATGAACTTCTATGTGTATTGTCGGACCGGCAATGCAATAGCCGCGAGTAGTTTTAAATGGGTTTTTTCCTTCGAAATGTCATTGTGCTGTCAGACTGTTCTAAACACAGGAAACATGTGCCCCTTTTCAGGCATACTATAGACACCCCCCAGGTACGAAATTTAAAGGGATATTACACTTTTATTGTTTGACTTTAAGCATTATTAAAATCACTGCTCCTGAAAAAACGTCCGTTTTTAAAACTTTTTTTTGCATTGATCCATGTCCCCTGGGGCAGGACCCAGGTCCCCAAACACTTTTTATGACAATAACTTGCATATAAGCCTTTAAAATTAGCACTTTTGATTATTCATGTTCGTGTCCCATAGACTTTAACGGTGTTCGCGTGTTCGAACGAACTTTTTTCCTGTTCGCATGTTCTGGTGCGAACCGAACAGGGGGGTGTTCGGCTCATCCCTATTCAAGAGGGTAGACTGATATCTCATACAATTCAGCATATTGTAAATTGGTACAAGGTTTAGCTGTGTACAATTAGCTCACACTCTTTATGATATAACCATACCTGGCTGGAGCAAACTCTAACATTACACTGTTTATTACACAATTTACTTAGAAGATGTTATGTATACTGTTTATCTGCTTTCTCAGTAGAGTTTAACTAAACTTGTAGTTATTTGTATTACAGAATCTAGCGCACCCCATCTTATCTATCTCCTACTAAACAGCAATACAAAAAATAAAACATAAAATAATAACCACACTACCAGTCTCACAACATACCCACGTCCTGTTACTTGGGAAGATCACATCCTACCATGTCAATTTCCACACACTCGACTAGCGGCCATTCACTTCCCCTCTAATACTCAGGGTATACATCAGGACTGGAGTATACAGTACTCCCTCACCAACCATTCTTAACAAACCTTACTGATTGTCCCTACTTAGATTCATATGCCAAGCCCCAAACTAGCAGGTTTGTATACTTCCTTTGACCCACCTAGAAACTGCTCCCACACAGAAGGAAACACCTTCTTCCTCCTGACACTTACTGGGTTCCACCCCCTCTCCTAACATTAGGTAGACTAGCAGGCCTATTTCTACCTCCGGTGATTCACCCCCCTACTTCTCATAACTTCTCTCCCATCCTGCCCTCCTTTTCTACCCACACAATAAAATACTTACTTTTACACCCACTCACCCATCAACACAGTCCCATACTCTGTCTCTTCCTCCATTTACCCAATAGGTCATACTTCAAAATTATGGCCGACCAGAACCCTTCTACCTCTCCTACCTCTACCTCTCCTTTTTTGTTAAAATTAGTATCTGTCAACGCAATGACCTAAACATTCCTGAGAAAATATCTATATCTCACACAATTCCACAAGCTTAAAGCTGACATTGTATGCATGCGGGAGACTCACTTCCTGACAGGCAAAATTCCTAAACTCACTGAAAAAGAATATCCAAATGCTTACCATGCATCTAACGCAGATTCTAAAACTAAGGGTGTCTCCATCCTAATTTCTAAATGCACTCCTTTTGAACTGATTGACACTATGGTTGATGAAGTAGGTAGATATATTTTTCTCAAAGGAAAAATTGGCTCACGCCCCATTACAATCGCAAACATTTATTCTCCGAGTACTAAGCAAGTATCCTTTTTCCGCTAAATAGGGGATTTACTAATTTCCTTTTCAGCAGGGATTGTTATCCTCTGGGGTGACTTCAACGTCCCACTAAATCCACTTCTAGACACATCCTTGGGCACCTCTGCCCTGCCATACAGGACTCTTAAACAAATCAAACTCCAACTTCAAAACCTCTCGCTTCACGATGCCTGGAGAACTCAATATCCCCAAGAGAAAAATTACACATTCTTCTCTCCCCTACATCAAAAATATTCCCGAATTGACTATTTTTTTGTATCCCAACCTGACCTAACCTTCCTACATAAGGTCACAATAGAACTCATGCTTTTATCCGACCACCATCCAATCAACATTAAATTGGTGTTTCCAGGAACTATCTCTAGAACCAAAACCCGGAAGCTTAAAACCTCCCTACTTAAAAACCCTGTCGACACCCATTGTTTTAAAGCATACATTCAGGAATATTTCTCTTTAAATGACAATTCTGAAACATGTCTACTTACACAGTGGAAAGCCCATATATGTGTCATGCAAGGTGACTTTATAAAAACTGCCTCTAAAATCAAAAAAGAAAGACAAAATAAAATTTCAACACTTTTGGCTCGTATTTACACACTATAAGCAACACATAAATGAACAATGGTCTCTACTACATATCAGGAACTGACCCATTCCAAGAGGAACTAAACCTAAAAACAAAAAGACAATACATTTTAAGACATAAAATCTTTTATGAACAGGGGAACAAAAGTGGGAAACTTCTTGCAAAAGCAATACAGAACAAGAAAAGCAATGCCCCTGTACATCATATAAAGGACAAACATGGCACAACACATTCCTGTAATGAAGACATAGCTACCCAATTTGAACAATACTTTCATTCTCTTTAGAACATTCCCTCCGATCCCAAATGTCCTACTAACTCCAAAAAAGAGATCAAAACTTATCCAAGACTTCCTTAAGAACCATGGCCCTTCGCCTATTTCACCAGAAGCAGTCCAAAAACTTGAATCACCTCTTTCAGAAGAAGAATTTGAAAAAGCATAAAAGATATGAAAGTTGGTAAAGCCCCAGGCCCAGGTGGCTTACCATTACAATATTATAAAACATTCACAGATGTGTTAAAACACAGATTTCTCTCAGCTTTTCATACATTCCAATCTGACACATTGCCCTCTTCCCAACATCTAGAAGCACACATTGCTGTGATCCCAAATGAAGGAAAAGACATCACACTCATCACAAATTATCGCCCAATATCTCTAAAAATTTAGATGTAAAAATCTATGTTAAAACACTAGCAAACCGACTTCTTCACTTCTCCCTTCTCTAATCTCGCTGTACCAAGTTAGCTTTATCCCTGGTAGGGAGGGTAGGGATAACACAATAAAAGTCCTTAACATCCATCACTGGCTTACCTCTAATGCAAAACAAAGCTTCTTCCTATCCCTAGATGCCAAGAAAGGCGTTTGACAGAGTGGCCTGGGATTATATTGAGGCTGTCCTCTCATCCATTGGACTTCCTGCCTCAATGAGAGTATATATAAAAGCCTTATATTCTAACCCTACAGCTAGGGTTCGCGTTATAGGCCACCTATCGAACACCTTTCATTTACCAATGGAACTAGACAAGGATGCCCTTTATCCCCACTACTATTTGTCCTCACCCTGGAACTATTACTAAATAGAATACGTTTAAACCCCGACATTAAAGGCATAAACATTAGAGACCAATCATATAAACTTGTTGCTTTTGCTAATGACCTTCTTCGCTTTTTATTGGAACCACACTTATCCCTGCCCAATTTACCTAAAGACCTAGAACAATTCCAGTTGCTCTCCAATCTAAAAATAAATCATTCAAAATCAAATGCCCTTTATACCCCCCCGACATGCCCATGTCGGGGGGGGGGTTTTCTACCCCCCCGACATGGTCACTTTATGCAAAACAAATTTCTCCTTCTCCTGGGCCAAGGAGACAATAACATATCTGGGAATTAAAATCCTAAAATCTCTACCAGATCTCTACCAAAACAATTTTACCCCTATCCTAAAGAAAACTGGAGAGTACCTGAAACGCTGGAACTCTCTTAACGTTTCATGGTTCAGCAGAGCTTCTTTACTTAAAATGACAATTTTTCCCCGCTTCCTGTATGCAATGCAGACAATACCTATCCACCTGGAGAAGAAACCCCCCCCAGAATTAAATTTGATCGACTAACTAAACCAAAAAAATAAAGGAGGAATAGCTCTTCCAGACTTACGCCGATAATATTTCGCCACACACCTCACCCGAATATTCACCATAAAGTCAAAGACTGGGTCACATTAGAACACACAATGACCCCGCTCTGTCTGAGAACCCTACCATGGGTGCACCCACAGCACGTTTCCCCCAAGATCAAACTTCAGCCGCTCATCGGCCCTTCCTTGGAAGTCTTCAAATGCACAAACATGATCTCAAACCCAACTCCCTGGTTTAGTCCGCTTACCCCTCTGCACTCAAATCCAGAATTTTCCCCTGGCACAAATGATAACTTTCTACAGAGGATCTGGCCATATAGGGATGTCTTAGCAACTCACTTTTACCAGGGAGGATCTCTTTTATCCTGGGAGGCTCTCAATCCACAGCTAGCACCACATTCTATCCCCTTCTGGACATATATGCAGCTGAAACACTTCCTGTTCAGACAGGACATTGTTCACCAGTGGAAAAAGCCACTAACGACACTGGAGACGCTATTTTCCAAAAAGTCACCCCAAAGGCATTTTAAATCATGTATCTACCCCTCTCTCTTTAAGGAGGGTTTAGCCCTCTCCTCTCCCTCATTCACAGCATGGGAAAATGGCCTAAACATTAGTTTCTCAGCCTCTGAATGGGAATCCATTTGCACCTACCGTATATACACAAATGATCCCTAAATGTCGCCACTTAAGAATGCGGTTTCAAAGTTCTCACTAGATGGTACAGGACCCCCGCCCTCCTAAACAAAATCTCAAGCTCAATTCCGAATAAATGTTGTCGTTGTGATACTCCACATTTGGTGGTCTTGCCCCAAAATCCAATTATTCTGGAAAATAGTATATGATACTATACTACAAGTTACATCACATAACATTGAATTCTCTCCCGCTCAATACCTGCTTCAACATACCTCCTTTCCGAAGAAATATTATCTGAAGTTGCTAGCGATGTTTATGATCAACGCTGCCACACATTGCGTACCTAACCACTGGCATTCAACGATTATACCAACGAAAAAGGAATGGGTTCACAGACTAAACAATATGGAAAAAATAGAAGAGCTTATCAGCATCTCACAAGAAAAGATCTCTAAATTCTCTCAAACTTAGCACTGCTGGCAACAATTTAAAAGAACACCTGATTATTCATAATATGAGTAAGAACATCATACATCTACTGTATATGCCTTCTCTGCATATATACACCCACTTTCCCCTCCTTCCGTTTTCCTCCAGGAATACGATGACCTGCTACACTAAACCTTATAAGCAAAATAAACCAATTACTCCAATAAGCTCTATGTGCGGGGAGAGAGGGGATGTGGGCGTCGCTACACCCCCCCCCCCCCCATTTTCCCTCTCCCTCACCTCCCCCTTTTTTTTATTTTGTTTGAATTTTTTAATTATTTTTTTTTTCTCTTTTCTCTCTGATTTCCTTCCCCTTCCTACCCAACTTCCCTCTTCCAACTCTTTTTTCCCTCATCATAGACACTAATAGCACCCTAAATAGGTAGACAATGAATAAAAAAATCTTTAAAATATATATTATTGCTAATACCTCTATAGGATTGTTTTTCTTGAGATCCACATCCTATAAGACGTAAATCAAAGAAAAATGGAAATCATATAACTCTTTTTTATTTTACAAGCATATTTTGACTTTTCCTACAACATTTTGTAATCCATTCGCTTTGATACATAACTGTTTAACATGTGCCACATGTGCCTTTCATGTTTATTCTCTTATTTGCTTCAATAAAAATTTACAGTATGAAAAAAAAAAAAAAGTTTTGCATGAGATTGTTTACAAAAGAACATATTGGGGTTGATTTACTAAAACTGGAGAGTGCAAAATCTGGTGCTGCCGTGCATGGCAGCCAATCAGCTTCTAACTTCAGCTTGTTTAATTAAGCTTTGACAAATAAAACTGGAAGCTAACTGGTTTTTATGCAGAGCTGCACCACATTTCACAGTCACCAGTTTTAGTAAATCAATGCTCTGTTGTATATAAGTGGCACCCCTTAGCTTTTATGTTTCTTAAAGTGGTTATAAAGGCTGAAGGTTTTTTACCTTCAGGCATTTTATGCCTGAAGGTAAAAAACCTTCTGTGTGCTGCTCCCCCCTCAGCCCCCTAATACTCACCTAGCCCCCTCTCAATCCAGCAATTTGCGCGAGAGCCTCAGCTATCCCAGGACTCTCTTTCCCTATTAGCTGAGACAGCAGCGTGTGCCATTAGCTTTCACTGCTGTCAATCACAGTCAGTGAGCCAATGAGAAGAGAAGAAAAGAATGGGGGTGGGCCGTGGCTTTATGTGTCTTTATGGAGGCATAGAGCTGGGCTCGGGAGCGAGCATGCACAAGTGCCCCCTATAGCAAGCAGCTTGCCATTGGGGACAATGGTCAAGGGGGAGGAACCAGGAGCACCAGAGGGGGACCTGACAAGGAGGATTGGGGTTGCTCTGTGCAAATCCAATGCGCAGGGCAGGTACGTATGACATGTTTGGGTTTTTTTTTTTATCTAAACCTTTAATGTCACTTTAACTCTTCCCAAGTGGGGGTGTATATAACAGTTTTGCCTGAATTCCAGTAGAGAAAGTCTAGTATTCAGAGCTGTTTTGTTGATTGTCAAATACCACCATCTCGAGCTGGCTGGTTATAACGATTGGCCCAACACCAAACACAAACGCCATACTAGTTGGAATTAGTGAAGTCATTCCAGATATGACCCTCTGGGTTGTTTCAACCCCATCATTAGGGGCTCTTATAAATACAAAATAATCCTACAGCCTGCGCCTTGGTGAGTCCGTTTGATCATACTGCTGCTGGTCATGAGCATCTTTGGTCATTTATTATTATTATTATTATTATTATACTAGATTTATATAGCGCCGACAGTTTATGCAGCGCTTTACAACATTAGGGCAGACAGTACAAGTACAATACAATTCAATACAGGAGGAATCAGAGGGCCCTGCTCGTTAGAGCTTACAATCTAGGAGGGAGGGTCAAGTTATACAAAAGGGTAATAGCTGTGGGGGATGAGCTAATGGAGAAAATAGTGCAGTTATTAGATGGAGGCAGGATAGGCTTCTCTGAAGAGGAAAGTTTTCAGGGATCGCCTAAAAGTGGATAAATTTGGAGGCAGTCTGACAGATTGGGGTAGGGAATTCCAGAGGATGGGCGAGGTTCGGGAGAAGTCCTGGAGGCGGATATGGGAGGAGGTGATGAGGGAGCTAGACAGCAGGAGATCTTGGGAGGAACGGAGATGGCGTTTAGGTTGGTATTTTGAGACTAGGTTAGTGATGTTGCTGGGGGCAGAGTTGTGGATGGCTTTGTAACTTATTGTTAGTATTTTGAATTTAATTCGTTGGGCGAGTGGTAAGCAATGGAGGGATTGGCAGAGAGGGGTAGCAGACACTGAGCGGTTTGTAAGGTGGATGAGTCTGGCAGCAGCATTCATGATGGACTGAAGGGGAGATAGTCAATTTAAAGGTAAGCCAATGAGGAGGGAGTTGCAGTAGTCAAGGCAAGAGATAACCAGGGAGTGAATCAGGAGCTTTGTGGTTTCACTGGTTAGAAAGGGACGTAGTTTAGAGATTTTGCGGAGGTTGAGGCGGCAAGCTTTGGAAAGTGATTGGATGTGGGGCTGAAAGGAGAGTTCAGAATCTAGGATAACACCTAGCACCCTGACATGTGGGGACGGGTGGATGGTTTTGCCATTTAGCTAGTCTACGTAGATCCTACTCTTGAGTTGTGCTTTTTCATAGAACAAAACATAAACTTTGTATGTACAAAGTGAAGACAAAAAGTGCTACTTCTAGGACTCATTATACCAGCATTTTACTACAGTATATGAGCGAGGTTAAAATGTTATTTAAAGACAGCCCAATGTGTTCACATGGAGTGTGCATTTAAATATCACAACAAGGTCACAGGAAACAAAGCCATGATCTCAGATGATCTGTAGTATGTAAACCTTATTTGACAGCGTAATAAAGAGTTTACTGATCTGATTTTAGATGTTAATAGAGATAACAATAATTCCTATTGTTACTGAATGTTTGTTAACCTTGGATAGCCTTTGAAAATTATGGGAGAAAAGAGAAAAATTACTGGCACTTGTATGGAATGCTTCCCATAGGCAACTATTAAAACTTATATAAACCTTGAAGCTTGTTAGATTTCTTGCCATTGGAATGGTCTACTGGTTACAGTATGAATTGTAATTTTTTTACATAGAAAAATAGATGTGCTTTATGGCTGCCAAAGATACAAGCTTTCAGGCAGTGGTGTGTTTTGCTAATGTACTGATGGGATCCATAAACCAGGGAATAGGTGCTTTTCTCATGAACAGCAATTTGGTATGGCATTGTAAACAGCTGATGCCAAGTTAGTACAATAGGTGGTGTAATAATATGATGTTCATATAAACTATGCTAAATAACTAAGCTAAGAAAAAGGGAAGCCAGTTAGTGATGAGCTGAACATACCTGTGTTTGATTTAACCACTTAAGCACTGGACCATTTTGCTGGCCAAAGACCAGAGCACTTTTTGCGATTCGGCACTGCGTCGCTTTAACTGACAATTGCGCGGTCATGCGACGTTGCTCCCAAACAAAATTGACGTCCTTTTTTTCCCACAAATAGAGCTTTCTTTTGGTGGTATTTGGTCACCTCTGCGGTTTTTATTTTGTGAGCTATAAACAAAAATAGGGACAATTTTGAAAAAAACCTATTATTTTTTACATTTTGCTATAATAAATATCCCCAAAAAATATATAAAAAAACATTTTTTTCCTCAGTTTAGGCCGATACGTATTCTTCTACATATTTTTGGTAAAAAAATCGCAATAAGCGTTTATTGATTGGTTTGTGCAAAAGTTATAGCGTCTACAAAATAGGGGATAGTTTTATGGCATTTTTATTAATAATTTTTTTTTACTAGTAATGGCAGCGATCAGCTATTTTTACTGTGACTGCAACATTGTGGCGGACACATAGGACAATTTTGACACATTTTTGGGACCATTGGCATTAATACAGCGATCAATGCTAAAAAATTGCATTGATTACTGTAAAAATGTCACTGGCAGTGAAGGGGTTAACCACGAGGTGGCGCTGTAGGGGTTAAGTGTGTTCTAGGGAGTGATTCTAACTGTGGGGGGGAGGGGCTGTGTGTGACACTACACTGATCTCCGCTCCCGATCACAGGGTCGGGAAGCGGTTAAGGGAGGTTCGCTGAACATTACTTAAGTTTGGGTGTTCAGTCCAAACTTCAAGGAAGTAAATTGAAGCTGAATGTTAAAAAAATAGTAATACACATTTTCTAAGTTAATAGGCAAGGGAGTGTTAAACAAATTGCATGGAGGACTGGGCACTGCCCCGAGGAATGCGGGGGACATGAACATAAACAAAAAAATATTTTTTTTATAAATTCAGCTTGGTGGGAAACAGTGATTTTTGTAATGCAATCAAAATGCAAATATCCTTTAAATAACATGCCTGGGGGTTGCCTTGACCCTACCCGTTAAGTGGTGCACCTGTGCAATGTATGCAACCTAATAAAGCAAAACTGAAATTACCATTTAAAAGTGTGTTTACATTTTTGGTGAAATAACACCTCCCAGCAGGTTTGTTCTGTTTGAAAACAAAGCTGCCAGGAATTCCCTTCATCATTACTAGACCCTTCTTCTAGATGAGGGTCCCCATGCACAAAAAAAAGCATGCCCCCCAAATTCATACCAAGCCCTGCAGACCTGGTATGAAATTTAAGGGGGTGCCCATGCAAGAAAAAACAAAAACATGAGGACCCTTCCAAATTCTATACTGTCATGGATATCATGTCTACCCCAACGCAAGTGGTCAGACAATATAGCTAGCTACTGTGTGCTTCACCTATAGCAGCCCCCTTTCCCTTAAGGCCTACCGGTACTTGGTTGCCCCAGGACTTATATACAATGCTATAGTGCCTGGCCACCATGCCAGGGCAGGTGAGAACAGAGTAAACAAACAAACTACCTGCAGTTAGCAGACAGATAGCATTCTATGACAGTCCAGGTAAAAGGCAGGCTGAGTTCAGGGAATAGTCCAATATCCGATCCAGGTCATACACAGGGAAATCCAAACTAGCAAAGCAGGGCAGACAAACAGGGGGCTCGAACAGGAACAATACAGGTATACTGTCTCTATCACAAGCAAGGGATAGAGTGTTCGGTTTGCGTATAACAGGTGACTGGCCATATCAATCACCTTGCAGGTTGACACAGAGAGAATGCAACAGCCAACACCCGGTTGCTGGAATGAGGAGCAGGAGCACAAAAGTGATCCTGACATATGCCAGACCTATTGGGTTGCGTGTGGATTTTAAAAGAGAAATATGGGTTTCAGTTTTTTTTTTTTATTCATACTTACCTAACATTGGTCCGATGCTGCATCTGTCCCCCGGCACCTCTACACTGAGAACCGAACACTGTTGATCACTCTGTTCCCACAGCTCCCCGAACAGAGAGCAGCCAGCTCAGGCTACCAGCAGCTCATTGAGACACTGAGCCGGGTGTCGGTCCAGGGATCTGGCACATCCTGACTTCATGGTCGTGATGACGCAGAGCCTGGACCGACTCTGTGACATCAGCAGAGAGCAGACTTCAGCCCACTGTCTGCTGAAAATGGGTCACATGAGTGCAAAACGAACTGCACTTCTGTGATCCACAGGAGAAGTACAGCCAAATGAGCTTTGGCTGTACTTCTCCTTTAAGGGGGAACCTTAAGAAAAAAAAAATTACCCACACCCCCTTCGTCTCCAAAATCCATACCAGACCCTTAGTACTCTGGAGGCCATGGCAATCCAATGCTCAGACCACTATAAGCTGAATCCCAGTTCTTAGATATGCTAATAAGATATATAGAGATGGACAGAGTCCATCCACTGTAATCCAACAGCAATCACTGGTATTCAATATTATCTAGCCATCAACTTTCAGTGCCTACTTGTGTTTTATGCCCATTCTTGTAGCAAACTGTGATTTGATCTCTGTACTAGGTAAAGTGTCAGCCTAAATTTTCTGCAGGGACTCTACCCTTGTCTTTTAAAGTGGTTCTAAAGGCTCAAGGTTTTTTACCTTAATGCATTCTATGTATTAAGGTAGAAAACCTTCTGGGTGCAGCTCCCCCCTTATATTTACCAGAGCCCTATCTCAATTCAGCAATATGCATCAGAGCAGTGACTCACCCAGGTCTCTCTCTCTCCTTATTGCTCACACAGCAGTGAAAGCCATTGGCTCCTGCTGCTGTCAATCACAGCCAGTGAGTCAATGAGGAGAGAGCAGGGGATGGGGCACATGGGGATTGGCTATATTCGTTTAAACATATGAATTCATTTTTTCGGGAGATTACTAATGCACTCTGTTTGGGTTGGATGGAGGTGGATCCATCAGAATCTCCAAATCATAACATACCGAATGGAATGAAATTCATTTTAGATTCATGCGTTATGTTATGAATTCAGATTCTGATGGGTCTATCTCCATCCAACCCAAACATAATAAGTAGGAATCATTATCTTATTTCACTTTTATACCTTACTGTATTTATTGCAATATGTTTCCATTTTATATGTAGTGCATTTTTTATATTAACCACGTGCTTACTGGGCACTTAAACTCCCTTCTTGGCCAGGCCAATTTTCAGTTTTAAGTGCTGTTGCACTTTGAATGACAATTGCGTAGTCATGCAACACAGTACCCAAATGAAATTTTTATCACATCATCATATTTTTTCACACAAATAGAGCTTTCTTTTGGTGGCATTTAATCACCACTGGGGTTTTTATTCTTTGCTAAACTAACAAAAGAAAGGCCGAAAATTTGGAAAAAAAGAAAACATAGTCTTGCTATTTTCCAAAAGGTGATTTTTCTCCTCCATTAATGTGCGCTGATGAGGCTGCACTGATGGGAACTGATGAGGCGGCACACGTGGGCACTGATGAGGCTGCACTGATAGGTGGCACTGAAGGGCACTGGTAGGTGGAACTGATGGGCACTGATAGGCGGCACTGAAGGGCACTGATAGGTGGCACTGATAGGTGGCACTGATGGGCACTGATAGGTGGCACTGATGGGCACTGGTAGGCACTGATAGGCAGCACTTATAAGTGATATATATGACACAATGTGCAGCGTTAATAAAATAAACAAATACTAAATACAAATGCATAAAAATTATGTATAACATCAATATATATAACGTGACATCCTATATATAAAATAATGAAATATAAAGTGCTCGTGCCCTGTGAGTCACACTCAGTCCTTATTGGAGTATAAAATTATTCATCAAAAGTCCAAATAACATTTGACATGTGATAATAGTGCCTTCATGCGGTGTGCACACGACCCCCACCAGTTGTACCCTCACCTTAAGGGCTTAAATGATAAGCCTGTATTTTGATAATAGCCTGCAGAGATCCTGGAGTATTGGTATGGACCACAAGGCACCTGCTCCTTGTGATCCGGTGATAGCCCAGCTCAAGAGCCACTATTTTCTCCTGGTGTGTTCTGGGACTCTCCTCATATGTATTATAAATTACAGAGGCATGCAATAGCATGATAACATTTACAAAAGATTTAATTCCGAACAGAACTCCACATACATACAACTCACATTTGCAATAAATAAAAACGCCTTTAAAGTGCTATAGTGCTGAGGGGTGATAGAGTCACCTGTGGTCCAGTTCTGCAGCCCCGGTTTCACGGTGTTCCCGCTGTTCTGTACCTGCTCTGTAACACTTTCTAGTGCCTCCTGTGTCAGCCGACCAGGCTCCTCCTACTGGTTTTGTCACTCTTGTGACGTCCCCTGGGATTTTTTTAGTGCCACTGATAAGTGGCACTAATGATGAGGCACTGATGGGCACTGATTGGCAGCACTGATGGGCACTGGTATGTAACACTGGTGGGCACTGGTATGTGGCACTGGTGGGCACTGCTTAGCAGCAGTGGGTCTGGACCGATGTCCGGTTTACTCCAGATGGGAATCGCCTTTTTTTTCACCTCACGCTGTTAGCGTGAGGAAAAAATAAGCTGATTACCGATTCTGTTTACATCACGTGATCAGCTATCATTGGAAGGGGCCAGGAGCGCTGGGGAGGGCCCAAGAAGAGGAGGATCAGGGCTGCTCTGTGCAAAACCACTACACAGAACAAGTAAGTATAACATGTTTATTTATTTATTTATTTTGAAAAACAAGGTGTTAATATCACTTTAACCACTTCATGACCAGGCCATTTTTTGCAATACGGCACTGCGTTGCTTTAACTGACAATTGCACGGTCGTGCAAAGCTGTACCCAAATAAAATTGATGTTCTTTTTTCCCACAAATAGAGCTTTCTTTTGGTGGTATTTGATCCCCTCTGTGTTTTTTGGGGTTTTTTTGCGCTAAAAATAAAGAACGACCGAAAAAATATATTTTTTACTTTCTGCTATAAAACACATCTAACAAAAAAATTTAAAAAATCAAATTTCTTCATCAATTTAGGCCGATATGTATTCTGCTACATATTTTTGTTAAAAAAAAAATCCCAATAAGCGGATATTGATTGGTTTTGTGAAAAAGTTACCGCATCTACAAACTATGACATATTTTTATTTATATCTATTTATTTTCTTGACTAGTAATGGCGGCGATCGGTGACTTTTAGCGGGACTGTAATATTGTGGCGGACAAATCGGATACCTAACTGATATTTTTGACACTTTGTTTGGGGACCAGTGACTAATACAGTGATCAGTGCTAAAAATATACACTGTCACTGTACTAATGACACTGGTTAACATCAGCGGCGATAAAATGTGTGCCTAGGGAGTGTTTACTAACTGTGGCGGAGGTGCTTTTACTACTTAAAGACATAGATCGGTGTTCCTGCTTCACACTGCTGTCTTTGGAATGACATTTCACCTTGTAAAATCACAGCAGGAGCGAGCCGCCTGCGGCATGTTTGCGCCCAAAATCTGTAAGTGCAGAATCACGTATATATATATATATATATATATATATATATATATATATATATACATACACACAGTATCTCACAAAAGTGAGTACACCCCTCACATTTTTGTAAATATCTTATTATATCTTTTCATGTGACAACACTGAAGAAATGACACTTTGCTACAATGTAAAGTAGTGAGTGTACAGCTTGTATAACAGTGTAAATTTGCTGTACACTCAAAATAACTCAACACACAGCCATTAATATCTAAATTGCTGGCAACAAAAGTGAGTACACCCCTAAGTGAAAATGTCCAAATTGGGCCCAATTAGCCATTTTCCCTCCCAGTGTTATGTGACTCGTTAAGATCTCAGGTGTGAATGGGGAGCAGGTGTGTTCAATTTGGTGTTATCGCTCTCACTCTCTCATACTGGTCACTGGAAGTTCAACATGGCACCTCATGGCAAAGAACTCTGTGAGGATCTGAAAAAAAATGTTGCTCTACATAAAGATGGCCTAGGCTATAAGAAGATTGCCAAGACCCTGAAACTGAGCTGCAGCATGATGGCCAAGACCATGCAGCGGTTTAACAGGACAGGTTCCACTCAGAACAGGCCTCGCCATGGTCAACCAAAGTTGAGTGCATGTGCTCAGCATCATATCAGAGGTTGTCTTTGGAAAATAGATGTATGAGTGCTGCCAGCATTGCTGCAGAGGTTGAAGGGGTGGAGGGGTCAGCCTTTCAATGCTCAGACCATACGCCGCACACTGCATCAAATTGGTCTGCATGGCTGTCATCCCAGAAGGAAGCCTCTTCTAAAGATGATGCGCAAGAAATCCTGCAAACAGTGTGCTGAAGATAAGCAGACTAAGGACATGGATTACTGGAACCATGTCCTGTGGTCTGATGAGACCAAGATAAACTTATTTGGTTCAGATGGTGTCAATGTGGTGGCAACCAAGTGAGGAGCACAAAGACAAGTGTGTCTTGCCTACAGTCAAGCATGGTGGTGAGAGTGTCATCGTCTGGGGCTGCTTAAGTGCTGCCGGCACTGAGGAGCTATAGTTCATTGAGGGAACCATGAATGCCAACATGTACTGTGACATACTGAAGCAGAGCATGATCCCCTCCCTTCAGAGACTGGGCAGCAGGGCAGTATTCCAACATGATAATGACCCCAAATACACCTCCAAGACGACCACTGCCTTGCTAAAGAAGCTGAGGGTAAAGTTGATGTCTCCAGACCTAAACCCTATTGAGCATCTGTGGGGCATCCTCAAACAGAAGGTGGAGGAGCGCAAGGTCTCTAACATCCACCAGCTCCGTGATGTCATCATGGAGGAGTGGAAGAGGACTCCAGTGGTAACCTTTGAAGCTCTGGTGAACTTCATGCCCAAGAGGGTTAAGGCAGTGCTGGAAAATAGTTGGGGTCACAAAAATGTATTGACACTTTGGGTCCAATTTGGACATTTTTACTTAGGGGTGTACTCACTTTTGTTGCCAGCGGTTTAGACATTAATGGCTGTGTGTTGAGTTATTTTGAGGCGACAGCAAATTTACACTATTTTACAAGCTGTACATGTATGTGGGATTCTGCACAGAGCGGCTGCCCTGTAGCATTAAATCTGCTATGGGGTGGTTAGGAAGAGGTAACCTCTTCACGCCAGTGCCTCCCAGCACTTTAAGAGGTTCATGAGGCTGGGAGACAGGGCTTAAGATCACATGAGCGCTGAGATTGGCTGTCACAGCGATCATGTGATTTGTTTTGTAATGAATCAAAATTCAGACAAAATATATTCCTTGTCGGTGATTGGGATATATTCAAATTTCTGAATAACGCAAATTTTGCCCGAATTACTATGTTACCAGAAGTATTGGGATGCACATGAACTTTAATGGCATCCCAATCTTAGTCCGTAGGGTTCAATATTGAGTTGGCCAACCCTTTGCGGCTATTACAGCTTTAACTCTTCTAGGAAGGCTGTCCACAAGGTTCAAGAGAGTGTCTCTGGGAATGTTTGACCATTCTTCCAGGAGCGCATTTGTGAGGTCAGGCACTGATGCCGGAGAGAAGGCCTGGCTGGCTAATTCATCCCAAAAGTGTTCTATCCGGTTGAGGTCAGGACTCTGAGCAGGCCAGTCAAGTTCCTCCACCCCAAACTCGCTCATCCATGTCTTTATGGACCTTGCTTTGTGCACTGGTCCAAATCAGGTGGACTGGGGATTATGGTGTGGGGTTGTTTCTCAGGAGTTGGGCTTGGCCCCTTAGTTCCAGTGAAGGGAACTCTTAAGGCGTCAGCATACCAAAACATTTTGGACAATTTCATGCTCCCAATTTTGTGGGAACAGTTTGGGGTTGGCCCTTCCTGTTCCAACATGACTGCGCACCAGTGCACAAAGCAAGGCCCATAAAGACATGACTGAGCAAATGTGGGGTGGAGGAAACTGACTGGCCTGAACAGAGTCCTGACCTCAACCCGACAGAACACCTTTGGGATGAAATAGCCAGCCAGGCCTTCTCTCCGGCATCAGAGAACATTTCGCAGACACCATCTCACCCACCTTAAACCGCCCGCGGGAACTTTTCAAAATAGTTGCTCAGTCAATGAACCCGACCTGCTTAGAGCCCCCGGCAAACGATACCCAAGAATTCTGCAATGGGTTATCAGATTTCTTCATCGACAAAATCGACAACATTCGGAAAGCAATTCATCAGAAAATAACAACCAACCTCACTCAACCAAAGCAAAAAGAGGATATCGACACGAACATCACTCAACCACCGAATTTCTTTTTGTCCCCAATCACTAAGGACACGACTAAAAACATCATCGGAAGCCTTCGCGACAGCACATCACCGAACGACATCATCACCACCAAACTGCTTAAAGAATGTTCCGACATCTTGGCCCCCACCCTAACACATCTCATAAATCAATCATTCAAAGAAGGGACTGTGCCAACCTCCCTCAAGCAAGGCATCGTCAAACCTCTGCTAAAGAAACCCAATCTTGACCCTAAAGACCCTAACTGCCGCAGACCAATAACAAGCCTCAACACCATCTCCAAGATTATAGAGAAAGCAGTAGTACAGCAGCTACAACGCCACCTGGACACTCACCAACTCCCGGATCCTCTACAATCAGGCTTCCGCCCAGGCCATGGCACAGAAACAGCACTTCTCAAAATATGGGACGACGCCCTTGAAGCAGCAGATGACAGAGAACCGAGTCTCCTGGTACTGTTAGACCTCAGCGCAGCATTCGATACAGTGGACCACAATACTTTACTTGTCCGGCTTGCAGAAGTTGCAGGAGCTACAGATTCTGCCCTAAAATGGTTTACATCCTTCTTAGAGAATCTCTCCCAGACAGTGAAACTAGGAACATTCACCTCAGAATCTCGAGCAGTCTCCTGTGGAGTCCCTCAGGGCTCACCCTTGTCACCAGTGCTATTTAACATCTACATCCGCCCACTTCTCAATATCATTAGGAAAACTGACCTCTGCTTCCACTCATATGCAGACGACACCCAACTCTACCTTCGCATCAACGGAAAAAAAGATCTTCATCAGCAATTACAGAAATGCCTCACTTTAATAGATGACTGGATGACCACTAGCTCCCTCAAACTCAACGGATCAAAAACAGAACTTCTTCTCCTGCAAGCCAACAAAAATTCCAAAATAAAGACTCCGTGAACACCACCCTCCATCCTCGGACAGACCATCTCTCCTAGCACCAAAGCCAAGAGTCTCGGAGTCATCTTTGACTCAGGAATGACAATGGATGCACAAATAGGATCAGTGGTGAGCGGATCCCACCATCTCCTCCGCCTGCTTCGCAGACTCATCCCCTTCATCCCAGAAGAGGACAAAGCGGCAGTTGTGGAAACAATCATCAATTCCCGACTCGACTATGCAAACTCGCTCTATGTAGGACTACCACAATATCAGCTTGCGCGCTTGCAACTCATCCAAAACACGGCGGCAAGACTGTTAACAGGAAAAAAGCCCTGGGAATC
This sequence comes from Aquarana catesbeiana, assembly GCF_042186555.1. NCBI lineage: Eukaryota > Metazoa > Chordata > Amphibia > Anura > Ranidae > Aquarana > Aquarana catesbeiana. The sequence continues at coordinate 40,121,394 of NC_133326.1, forward strand.
CATCTCCCCATCCCTAAAGAGCCTACATTGGCTAACTGTTGGATAACGAATCGGATCACATTCAAGACCCTCTGCCTCACCCACAAATGCATACAAGGAAACGCTCCGCTATATCTCCGGGAAATGATAAAACACTACACACCGAATCGCAGTCTTCGATCAGCTAACCAAAACCTCCTCATCATTCCCAAATACCGCTACAAAGCAAAGGGAGAACGAAGATTCGCAGTCCAAGGACCTCGACTATGGAATGCTCTTCCAACCAACATCTGCATGGAAGAAAACCACCAGGCCTTCAGGAAAAAACTAAAGACCTTCCTTTTCTAGAAGCTGACTACAGAGAATTCATTAGCGACTTGAGGCGATTCAGTTCGCATTTGCAGCGCTTTACAAATCATTCATTCATTCATTCATTCATCAGTGCCTGACCTCACAAATGCGATGGGATTTGAGATGAACTAGAGCACAAACTGCGAACCAGGCCTTCTCTCGAACATCATTGCCTGACCTCACAAATGCGTTCTGGAAGAATGGTCAAACATTCCCATAGACACACTCCTAAACCTTGTGGACAGCCTTCCCAGAAGAGTTGAAGCTGTTATAGCTGCAAAGGGTGGACCAACTCAATATTGAACCCTACGGACTAAGACTGGGATAGTGGGATGCCATTAAAGTTCATGTGCATGTAAAGGCAGGCGTGCCAATACTTTTAGTAATATAGTGTATATATCTATATATTTTTATATAAATACAGTATGTGTGTGTGTATATATATATATATATATATATATATATATATATATATATATATATATATATATATATATATATATATATATATATATATTCTTTATTTTAAACTTAAGCCAATATTTTAGCAGAGCCTGTCCTTTTATTATTACACTGAGCTCTGAACTCACCAATGTAGTTAGCAGTCTATTTATCTCAATGTAGACTCTGCTTAACGCATAGATGGTGTTATGCAATGTAATTTTCCATGCTCCATTCTCAGTGCCACCACAGCTGCTTTTAACACTGAGTTTATTTTCTGATGACCTGCGTGTAATTGCATAATCACTGGTGAAAATGTGAATTAGATGTAATCAGCCTTCCGTCATTTCAAGGTCAATAAAAGGAAGACCTTTCAGAAATCAGTAATAATGAGACATTTCACCTGTTTTTATAATAGTCGGGAATAAAGAACTGTGTGAGAATACTGAAGAGCTCCGCAGGTCTTGTTCGAACGGCTCTGTTTAAGCTATCAGTGTTGTTCTATCGGGATGTCATTGTATGGGATCATTACCATACACCAAGAAGCCAGATAGGTATCATATGTACATATTCCCTCCAACTATGTCCTCTCCAAGAAAGCCACAATGAAAGAACATGGAGATTAGGTCTGTTGTAAATCAAACAGCCACTACACCTCGGGGCAAGTATGATGGAATCAGTGGCTTGTCAAGAGGCAAATGTGTTTATAATGATGTAGCAGCAATTCCTTCTAGCTTTTTGTGCCGTCCTCAGTACAGGCAAGGCAGTCATCTGAACGCCAACTTCTGACATTTTTATTTTGTGCGAGGTTTTTATAAAAATACATTTGTGCTGCATACTGTGTAAAGGATTAAAAGGACTTTTCATATAAGTCATACTTGATGAAATTTAAAGGGGTTGTAAAGGTAAAATTTTTTTTAAAAAAAAATAACAAACATGTTATACTTCCTTCACTGTGCAGCTCGTTCTGCACAGAGTGGCCCCGAACCTGGTCTTCTGGGGTCCCTCGGCGGCTGTTTCAGCTCCTCCCCGCAAGAAGTAAACACCTTAATGCGAGCTCCCTCGCATGGTGGTTAGTGCTTGCGGGCACGCTCCCATGATACAGCCGGCGGCTATAGCCGCTCACTGTATCACTCGGCCCCGCCCCCCAGCGCGCCGCGTCATTGGATGTGATTCACAGCAGCGCGAGCCAATGGCTGCGCTGCTTCCAATCCATCCACTGTAGCCAATCAGCGTCCAGGGTGAGCGGAGGAATAGATGTCGGGAACTCGAAGCTGACTTTCGAGGCGTCAGGTAAGTAAAACGGGGGGCTGGGGGCGGCGGTATTGTCAGAAGTTTTTTCACCTTAATGCATAGAATGCATTAAGGTGAAAAAATTTTTACCTTTACAACCCCTTTAAAAGGACAAATGTTAGCATTAACCAATCAAATTGTTATGCTGAGCCAAAAAGATTCCTTTTTCTTTACCAGGAGTAAAAAGGAAAAAATGTTGCGTCATAGGTAGACTGGAGCTGAGGCAAAGATCACATGGGGGTTGATTTAACCGATTGCCAACCACCGCATGTATATTTACGTCAGCAGAATGGCACGGCTGGGCAAATGGGCGTACCTGTATGTCCCTTTGGAATTTCCCGCCATGTCGGCGCGCGCGCGCGCCCCATTGCATGCTCCGTGATCGCGCCCGCGGGACCCACGGACACGATGTCCGCCAGTCTCCCGGCGATCGTGTGATGGAGTGGTAGAACGGGGAGATGCTTTTGTAAACAAAGCATTCCCCGTTCTGCCTAGTGACAGGACCGTGATCTACTGCTCTCTGTCATCGAGAGCAGTGATCGCTGTCCTGTGTGTTGAAGTCCAGCCCCCTCACAGTTAGAATCACTCTCTAGGACACACTTAACCCCTTCACTGCCCCCTTAGTGGTTAACCCCTTCACTGCCAGTGTCATTTACACAGTAATCAATGCATTTTTATCGCACTGATCGCTGTATATATGACAATGGTCCCAAAATAGTGTCAAAAATGTCCGATGTGTCCACCATAACGTCGCAGTCATGATAAAAATCGCAGATCGCCGCCATTACTAATAAAAAAAAATATTAATAAAAATGCCATAAAACTATCCCCTATTTTGTAGACGCTATAAATTTTGTGCAAACCAATCAATATACGCCTATTGCGATTTTTTTTTTACCAAAAATATGTAGAAGAATACATATCAGCCTAAACTGAGGAAAATATTTGTTTTTTATGTATTTTTGGGGGATATTTATTACAGCAAAAAGTAAAAAATATTGCTTTTTTTCAAAATTGTCGCTCTTTTTTTGTTTATAGCGAAAAAACTAAAAATCGCAGAGATGATCAAATACCACCAAAAGAAAGCTCTATTTGTGGGAAAAAAAGACGTCAATTTTGTTTGGGTACAACTTCGCACGACCGCACAATTATCTGTTAAAGCAACGCAGTGCCGAATCGCAAAAAGTGCTCTGGTCAGGAAGGGGGTAAAATCTTCCGGGGCTGAAGTGGTTAATAAAAGCAAATAGGCACTTTACAAGGTAATTTTCCCCAGAGCTTAGTGAAGGTGGTACAATTTCACTTTGCAAAGAAAATCCATTCACACCTCACAACTTTTTGAGATGGGAACAAGGGACACCTATTAGCAAAAGTATGTAGGCATAGGACACTCCCCCTGCCACTCCCCCTTAACCGCTTCCCGACCGGCTCTTGTACATATACGGCGGCAGGATGGCTTTACTGTGCGAATCGCCATATATATAAGGCAGCTCCTTTACGAGTCATAGCAGGCGTGCGCCTGCTGCACGGCGGGGGACCTGATGCGCATGGCCGGCGGGCGCAATCGCCGCTGGCCACCCGCGATCACAGGCACAAGAGTCTTTTTTTTTTTTTTTTTAAAGTAAACTTACAAATCTCTGTTCTGACAGGGGAGGAGAAACAGATCGTCTGTTCCTACTAAGTAGAAACAGCGATCTGGCTCCGCCTCTAGTCAGTCACATCCCCTCACAGTTAGAAACTCACCTGGGGAACACACATTTAACCCCTTGATCACCCCCTAGTGTTAACCCCTTCTCTGCCAGTGACATTTATACGGTAATCAGTGGCTATTTTTAGCTCTGATCGCTGTATAAATGTCAATGGTCCCAAAAAAGTGTCAAAAGTGTCTCCGATCTGTGCACCACAATGTCGCAGTCCGGATAAAAATCGCAGATCGCCACCATTACTAGCAAAAAATAAAAATAAAATGCCATAAATCTATCCCCTATTTTGTAGACGCTATAACTTATTTTACCAAAAACATGTAGAAGAATACATATCGGCCTAAACTGATGAAGAAATGTGGGTTTTTTTGTTTTATTTGGGATATGTATTATAACAAAAAGTAAAAATTATAGTGTGTTTTTTTTTAAATTGTCGCTCTTCTTTTGTTTATAGCGCAAAAAATAAAAACCGCAGAGGTGATCAAATGCCACCAAAAGAAAGCTCTATTTGTGAGAAAAAAAGGACGTAAATTTTGTTTGGGTACAACGTCGCACAGCCGCGCAATTGTCAGTCAAAGCAACGCAGTGCCGTATCATAAAAAATGGCCTGGTCAGGAAGGGGGTAAATTCTTCCGGGGCTAAAGTCGTTAAAGGACAGTTATACAAAAAATGATTAGTTGAACCCACGAGTTCTTTTTTTTTACCACTACTATTCCTTTATATTGACTTCTAAAATTTACAAATGCAGCAATTTAGAAACTGGATGAAAGGTTTAGCTCTGGGAAACACTTTTTGAAAGATAAAAAAGTGCATTTTATATACAACCATAGGCGTCGCCAGGGGGTGGCTATCGAGGCTGGAGCCCCGAATCTGGAGCCCATAGCCCCGAGTCTCTAACCCACCCTGCAGGTGCATTATCCGCATAAGTCTGTTGATTATGTGATAGGTTTTGGCTCAGTAGGACCTGCAGCAGTGTGATCATCCAGCACAGCCAGGGATTGATGGACAAGCTGGCTGGATGTACACTGTGCAGTCAGAAAGGAAGACTTCACCTGTCAAATTGAGAGTGTGATGTCGGGTATGGGCGGGACTGCTACCCAGACCCGCCCCTCTGTCATCCAACCAGTGGAGACATTCATACATTGCTGGCTGGGACAAAGGGCGTAACATGAGGAGCTGCAACTGTGACCCCGCCCATGCTTCAGGGGGGCCGTGTGGCTCTCTGTTGCATTTGGTTTTATGTCGCTGCTGTGTGTTAGGGTAGCAGGCTTGCATGAGGGTCAGTATGTTATAGGACAAACCACTCCCCTCTCCTGCATTGGAACGCTGCTGAGTGGAGGAGGCGGGTCATCTGCTAAGGGGCTGTTCTCTTGATTAGAATGACACTGCCTCCCAACCACCTGTCCTCCCTATCCATGCACCTCCGTGAGTTGCCCCCCCCCTCCGCCCCCTCCGCCCCCCTCCGCGAATTGGCCCCGCCCCCTCTGCGAATTGGCCCCGCCCCATCCGAGAGTTGGCCCCACCCCTCCGCGAGTTGCCCCGCCCCCTCCGCGAGCTGGTCCCGTCCCCTCCGTGAGCTGGTCCTGCCTTCTCGCTGGTCTCCTCACCGTTCGCTCCAATTCATTCCCTGCTGATCTCTCCTGGCTTTGTTTTTTCCCTCTCACCCCCCACCTGTCCTCAGTAATGGCAAGGGTCCGGCCGGGGGAAATGCTCTCTAAGGGGGTGCAGTAGATCCTACAAGCAAGCATATTTATGGTGAGAGCACAGGATTGGGGTGACTGAGTACATTCTACTGTCCAGGAAACTGACAGGGCTGGGGGCTTCTATTAAAAGGGAGGAGGACTGAGATTTCCCTGGATTCCCCCTGGAGTGACAGGAGCCAGCATGTGGAAGGGATAAGTTCTGAACATGCTGGGACTTGTAGTGTGCAGGCAACAGTCGGACTTCTGTGGACATAATGGCATAGTGCTGGGCCCATGCTCCAGGAGCCCGTTCCACCTCCCTGTCACATTATATTAGGGATGCTCAGCCGCTGGCCCGCGGGCCACATGTGGGTATGGCTGGCTTGCTGTCCCCCAGGGTGGTTATAACTGCCTGGGGGACAGCAGCAGCCACCAGCCATACCCGCCCTGGGGGACAGCAGCAGCCGCCAGCCATACCCGCCCTGGGGGACAGCAGCAGCTGCCACCAGCCATACCCGCCCTGGGGGACAGCAGCAGCTGCCGCCAGCCATGCCCGCCCTGGGGGACAGCACCAGCAGCCACCAGCCATACCCGCCCTGGAGGACAGCAGCAGCCATGAAGATTGAGGTCAGTTTTTTTATAAAATCAAACAGCAATGGACATGTCTGTTTTCTACACTGAGCTGCTTTTAAACTCATCCACAGGTGCAGCTGCGGGTTGCCTGCACTGAGCCATAGACATAGCAGTATATAATATAATTCTATGGCAACTAACCTGCAGGAAAGTCACAGGTACACTGCGCTGCACCCACGGTGTGTGCAACCACAGTGCATCAATGTGAAAGCAGCCTTAAGCCCATTTCATACGATCAGTCCAATCGGGTCCGCCTGTCTGTTTTTCAGGTGGACCCAATCGGACCCTCCATTCACTTCTATGGAGCGGCAGATGTAAACGGATTTGTGTCTGTGTACACTTGCCTACCTCCAACCTCTGCCCTACTGACACCGTCCTCTGCCCTACTGACACCGTCCTCTGCCCTACTGACACCGTCCACTGCCCTACTGACACCGTCCACTGCCCTACTGACACCGTCCACTGCCCTACTGACACCGTCCACTGCCCTACTGACACCGTCCACTGCCCTACTGACACCGTCCACTGCCCTACTGACACCGTCCTCTGCCCTACTGACACCGTCCTCTGCCCTACTGACACCGTCCTCTGCCCCACTGACACCGTCCTCTACTCTACTGACACCGTCCTCTACTCTACTGACACCGTCCTCTACTGACAGCGTCCTCTACTGACACCGTCCTCTACTCTACTTTCACCGTCCACTGCCCTACTGACACCGTCTACTGCCCTACTGACACCGTCCTCTGCCCTACTCCTCTGCCCTACTGACACCGTCCTCTGCCCTACTGACACCGTCCTCTGCCCTACTGACACCGTCCTCTGCCCTACTGACACCGTCCACTGCTTTACTGACACCGTCCACTGCCCTACTGACACCGTCCTCTCCTCTACCCTACTCCACTGCCCTACTGACACCGTCCTCTGCCCTACTGACACCGTCCTCTCCTCTACCCTACTCCACTGCCCTACTGACACCGTCCTCTGCCCTACTGACACCGTCCACTGCCCTACTGACACCGTCCTCTGCCCTACTGACACCGTCCTCTGCCCTACTGACACCGTCCTCTGCCCTACTGACACCGTCCTCTGCCCTACTGACACCGTCCACTGCCCTACTGACACCGTCCACTGCCCTACTGACACCGTCCTCTCCCCTTCTGACACTGTCCTTTATGGTAGGCTAACTTTTTATATTTTAACAATGATATTTTGTTTTATTATATTTATTATATTTTTTCCCTATTTTAGGCCTTGCTGGGTAATTTCTAAAAAAAAAAAAAAAAAAAAAAAAAAAAAAGGGCGTCAAACCCCGGTGATCTTTTTCATTTTGTTCAGATTGATCTGTTGCCTACCCCTGCTCCAGAGTAGTTAAAAGATTTTGGAGAAACTGTCCACATTTTGACATACTGTTCCTCCAAATTCTTTTGAATGATCCTCTCAATATCTAAATAAAGATCTGAAATTATTCTTTAGCCACTTGGAGTATCTTGGTATGCGGTGGAAGTGGCAGGTGGTAGTAGGGGGGGGGTCAACTTTTGCATTAACCTTTTGTTTAACCATGTCCTTTAAGCCCCTCCCACTGTTAAGTTTGACCACACCCACTTATGCTGTAGTGCGCGTAGTGCATTCACGTAGCATGTCCCTCATTCTGAAGTTCAAAAGTTGGGAGGTATGCCACAGGGTCGCGGCTGCGGCGGGCTGCATTAGAGGTGGAGGAGAGAGATGAGCAGGCGGATGGGCAGAGATGACATCATCTCTCTCCGCCCGCTCCACCGCTCTTCCGCCCTTACAGCCGGGCCACTTCAATGTGGGAGCGATGTGCGGCGGGGAGCAGAGAGATGACATCATCTCTCACTGCCCACCACACATCAGCGCTCTTTCGCCCGCACAGCACGGGCCTCTTCAATGTCAGAGGTGCAGCGGGGAGCAGAGAGATTACATTATCTCTCACTGCCCGCCCCGCATCGCCGCTCTCCTGCCCTCATGGACCAGTGCTGCTAGCCTGCCACCAATGCAGCGACAATGCACATTTGGTGGCACTGGCTGGCATGGCAAGTGTCAATCCACATCAGTTGGCAAGTGACAACCCACATCTAGTGGCAGGTGATGTGGCAAGTGACAGTCTGCAAATGGTGGCAGGTAACGTGGCAAGAGACATTCCGCATCAGGTGGCAGGTGACGTGGCAAGTGACAATCTGCAAATGGTGGCAGGTGACGTGGCAAGTGACAATCTGCAAATGGTGGCAGGTGACGTGGCAAGTGACAATCTGCAAATGGTGGCAGGTGACGTGGCAAGTGACAATCTGCAAATGGTGGCAGGTGACGTGGCAAGTGTCAATCTGCAAATTGTGACAGGTGACGTGACAATCTGCAAACGGTGGCAGGTGATGTAGCAAGTGACAATCCACATCTGGTGGCAGGCGACATGGCAAGCGACAATCCACATCTAGTGGCAGGTGATGGTAGCAAGTTAAAAAGCTGCATCTGCTGACAGGCGATGGTGGCAAGTGACATGATGCATCTGGTGGCAGGAGATGTGGCAAGTGACAAACCCAGGGCTCCCACTGATTCTGCATTATGGTGAGTTGAACCACTTCATTATATATTAGAATGTAACAATAGAAACAATGCACCTCGATCACCCCGACACCATATCAACCATGGTGCCATGATGATTGAAACGCCAACACCATCCTTTGCCCGCATAAAATTGCTTACCACCAGCCCCCCCTCCCCCGGGTCTGCAAAAAGGTTGGTGACCGCTGCTATGGGCTCTAGCCCCAGATCTTTTGCAGACCTAGCAACTCCCCTGTATACAACTATATAGATCAGACCAAAATAAGGGACAAATGAGGAGGGAAGAGGGACTTTGTTGCCAATCAGGAACAGTCCCTCGAAATCAGGCACAGTTGGTAGCTATGCATATGGAAGGAAAATAAATGTTCTGGCCCACTTTCGAGTACTTTTTATGTCTTGTATTGAACTGCATGAGGGGATCGTTTTTCTCTAGTATGTTGCCATCTAGTGGCAGCTTTGGGGCCACTGCAACTTGTTTACTAATGTGGTTTTGGTATCTACTCTCCTCCTGTTTAGTGCTAGTTGGTTTAGTCCTAGCTATACCCTCCCCTCTTCTACCATGTTCCCTCAGTCAGTGTTAGTTATTCACAGAGACAGGGCTCAGGAAATTCATTTTCTTCTTATGCCCCGTACACATGGTCGGATTTTCCGACGGAAAATGTGTGATAGGACCTTGTTGTCGGAAATTCCGACCGTGTGTAGGCTCCATCACACATTTTCCATCGGATTTTCCGACACACAAAGTTTAAGAGCAGGCTATAAAATTTTCCAACAACAAAATCTGTTGTCGGAAATTCCGATTGTGTGTACACAAATCCGAAGCAAAAAGTGCCACGCATGCTCAGAATAAATAAAGAGATGAAAGCTATTGGCCACTGTCCCGTTTATATTCCCAACGTACGTGTTTTACGTCACAGCGTTCAGAACGATCGGATTTTCCGCCAACTTTGAGCCAACATCCGTCGGAAAAAATCCTAGGATTTTGTTGTCGGAATGTCCGATCAATGTCCGACCGTGTGTACGGGGCATAACACTTCAAAAGGCTGGAAAAAAGCATTCCCTGTACATACACTGTATTGCCAAAAGTATTGGGACGCCTGCCTTTACACGCACATGAACTTTAATGCCATCCCACTATTAGTCTATAGGGTTCAATATTGAGTTGGCCCACCCTTTGCAGCAGTAACAGCTTCAACTCTTCTGGGAAGGCTGTCCACATTTATCATTTACCCCAAACATTCATTAGCGCTGTGGAGACGCTCAATTTCCAGGCATAGGGATCTAGTATGCTTTAACCCATGGCATAGACAGGGGAAACCCAAACCAAGTTCACCAGGATCTTGTAAAGGAAATTCAAAGTGCTATGATTTATGAAGCATACGGTCTCCAGCTTGCATGAGTGTACTGGTGAGGAGGATAATATCCAAGGGATCCAAGCCGCCTTGCTGAAGCTTTTGGCTATCAGGCTCACATGACCTCCTATAGTCTAGAGGTCCATCACTTCTGGTAAGCGCAATTTCCTACAGATTTAATTTGCAAGAGTATCAGAAATCATCTGTCCTATTTCGATCAAGAGTGGGATTGTATTCCATTTATGAGTTATTAAGGACTTTTATTTCCATTATCCATTTATAGATATCCTATCATTATTTTCTATACGTGTACATTTCTATTGCGCTGCACTTGTTTTTCATTTTTTATATACTTTGGGTTGGTGAATCCTTTAGTGTTCAGCCTGCATATTCTATTCAATTGTCAATTTTTGCGCTGATTGCTTTCCATTTTAACTGATGTGGACGAGAAGGCCTGGCCCGCAGTCTCAGCTCTATTTCATTCCAAAGGTGTTCTATCGGGTTGAGGTCAGGACTCTGTGTAGGCCAGTCAAGTTCCTCCACCCCAAACTCACTCATCCATGTCTTTATGGACCTTGCTTTGTGCACTGGTGCGCTGTCATGTTGGAACAGGAAGGGGCCATTACCAAACTGTTTCCAGTTTCCAGTTGGGAGCATTAAATTGTCTAAAATGTCTTAAGAGTTCCCTTCACTGGAACTAAGGGGCCAAGCCCAACACCTGAAAAAAAAAAAAAAAAAAAAAAAAACAACCCCACACCATAATCCCCCCTCCACCAAAAGATTTGGACCAGTGCACATAGCAAGGTCCATAAAGACATGGATGAGCGAGTTTGGGGTGGAAGAACTTGACTGGCCTGCACAGAGTCCTGACCTCAACCCGATAGAACATCTTTGGAATGAAATAGAGCGGAGACTGTGAGCCAGGCCTTCTCGTCCAACATCAGTGCCTGACCTCACAATTGCACTTCTAGAAGAATGGTCAAATATGCCCATAAACACACTCCTAAACCTTGCAGACAGCCTTCTCAGAAGAGTTGAAGCTGTTAGACATGTGCAGAATGGAAAAACGTGTTTCGTTTGGTATCTGATAAATTAATTATGTTACTAATTTTGTTTCGTTATGGAATTAGTTTAGTTCGGTTTAGGAATTTGTTTTGGTTTAGTTTAACTTTCATTAATTTTAATTAAATTTTCGTTAAAATTTGTTTAATTTATTAATTTTCTAATGAATTCCAACTTTTCAGAATGAGTAGAATTTGGATCGGTCGAAAAACGATCTACCGATTCGAATTCTGTGTGAAGAAATAGCTGGTTATTAAGCAGTGGGCCCGGAATCCGGCCACCCGCATCCTAACACCCATGAGTCATCATCTGTCAGCTGGCTTCCCCCCTGACAGATGAATGTAAAGATAAAGAATGACGACAATTACCTGGCAATAGAAAAATGTTTAAAAAATGGGTAAATCCATACCAGACCCTTATCCGAGCATGCAAACTGGCAGGTCAGGAAAGGGAGGGGACGAGCGAGCGCCCCCCTCCTCTCCTCCTTAACCATACCAGGCCACATGCCCTCAACATGGGGGGGTGGGTGCCACCGGGTCAGAGGGAGACGGTGTCACTAGGTGGCTTAAGCGGGGGCCCTGCCCCTTGCCTATATAAGAATTGCAAAAGCGAAGAGCGGGCAGACGGCGGGTAGCCTCCCAGGAGGCGGAGCGATTTTTTTTTTTCTATTTTTTGGGTCTGGCGGGCATTGTGATTGATGATGGATACATCGAGGGACACTATTTATTTTATTTTTTTAAATAAAGGATTTGTCAAAAACTGTTTCCTGTGGTTTTTACGTTTTAACACGTTTTTTGGTGAATGAGTAGGGGTACGATGTACCCCTACCCATTCACATAGGGAGGGGCCGGGATCTGGGGACCCCTTTGTAAAAGGGGGCATCCAGATTCCGATAAGCCCCCCACTGAAAACCCCCACAATCACAGCCCAGGGTTGTGAGTTAGAGGCCCTTGTCCCCAGGTGCTTTGGGGTGGGGGTGTGCAGAAGCCTCAAAGTACCCACCTCCCCATGTTGAGGGCATGTGGCCTGGTATGGTTCAGGAGGGGGGGGGGCGTTCTCTTGTCCCCTTCCTTTCCTGACCTGCCAGGCTGCATGCTCGGATAAGGGGCTGTTATAGATTTTGGGTGGACCATGCCATTTTTCTTTTTATTTTTGGCATGGGGTTCCCCTTAAAACCCATATCAGACCCGAAGGGCCTGGTATGGGCTGGGGGGGGTGCCGTTTTTTTTTTAACATTTTTCTATTGCCAGACAATTGCTGGCATTTTTTATCTTTACATTCATCTGTCAGTGAAGAAGACAGCTCGTTGTTAAGGACGCAGGCAGCCGGCTTCCAGGCCCGTTGCTTAACAACCAGCTAATTCTAAAGCCCTGTACACACACATGAACTTTAATGGCATCTCACTATCCCACTCTAATGCCCCGTACACACGGTCGGATTTTCCGACGGAAAATGTGTGATAGGACCTTGTTGTCGGAAATTCCGACCGTGTGTAGGCTCCATCACACATTTTCCATCGGATTTTCCGACACACAAAGTTTGAGAGCAGGCTATAAAATTTTCCGACAACAAAATCCGTTGTCGGAAATTCCGATCGTGTGTACACAAATCCGACGGACAAAGTGCCACGCATGCTCAGAATAAATTAAGAGACGAAAGCTATTGGCTACTGCCCCATTTATAGTCCCGACGCACGTGTTTTACGTCACCGCGTTCAGAACGATCAGATTTTCCGACAACTTTGTGCGACTGTGTGTATGCAAGACAAGTTTGAGCCAACATCCGTCGGAAAAAATCCATGGATTTTGTTGTCGGAATATCCGATCAATGTCCGACCGTGTGTACGGGGCATAAGAGTTCTGAAAAGTTGGAATTTGTTAGAAAACGAATAAACAAAATTAATGGATTTCAATGAAATTCGTTACTATTTCATTTGGAGATTCAGATACATCTGAATCTCTGAATAACCAAGAATGTGTCCGAATAATAAGTATTTAGACCGAAACGAATTGCACATGTCTACAAGCTGTTATATCTGCAAAGTGTGGGCCAACTCAATATTGAACCCTATGGACTAAGACTGGAATGCCATTAAAGTTCATGCCTGTGTAAAGGCAGGTGTCCCAATACTTTTGACAATATAGTGTATATTGTATATTGACATTTGTCCCTGCCCTCAAGGACCTTACAATCTAAGGTCCCTAACTCACATTCATAGATTCACATACTAGGCCACTTTAGACAGAAGTGAAATAACCGACCAGGATGTCTTTGGAGTGTGGGAAGAAACTGGAGTACCCGGAGGAAGCCCACACAGGCGCAGGGAGAACATGCAAACTCCAGGCAGGTAGTTTCACGGTTAGGACAACCGACCACCCTACAACTGCCAGGCAGAAGTGCTACCCACTTAGCCACTGTGTTGTCTCAGCTAAAGTAAAATTGCATTGGATTCAAGTTCTGTGTCTTATTGAAGAGTTAAGCTGCTTGTGGATGGTGCCAAGTTAACAGGTGGCCATACTGTCCAGACAGACTGGGTCCAAGGATGTAAGTCAATGTATAAAGTGGCATGTGAAACAGAATAATAAAAAAAAATTATTTTTGCTTACACATAAAAGGATGATGGACATCAGCAGCACTTCATCTCATTCATTAAGTTCTGGGGTTAATTCCCCTGCAATGTTTAACTTCTCATTGCAAAGTGAACATACTATTTGCCTTTAGTAAATCAATCCCATAGTCTTTGGTTAGTAGAAGCCAGCGGCGGCCGCTCCATATGGGGCACAGAGGCGCTGCCCCCCGGCCCCTAATCTCCATGCAGGGTGCTGAACGCATGGATTCCAATGGGGGTTTTTTTTTAAGCACATGATTAAAGCCTGAGGCTCTAATTGGCTTCAAAAAAGCTATTGTCACACAACTGGGTGGTCTCGGGGAGCAGTGCTCTGCACCCCGAGCCCACCCAGTTGTGTGACAATAGCGAATTAATATTCGCTATTGTCTTCCTGCTTCTCTCCCTGGCCAATCAGGAAGTGGGAGGAGCGAGATTGGTCGAGAGGAGAAGCGATCGTATTTGCAAGGCAGGGAGATGTACAGGAAGACATGGGACTCAGGAGATGTCCTCCCAGACAGTGGCGTCACTAGAGTTGGTGTCACCCAGTGCTGAAAAAAATGGTGTCACCCCACCAACTATAGTTCCCCCTCAGTACAAACCCCTCTCATCAGTTTAGACCCCCCTTCATCAGTACAGATCCCTCTCATCAGTACAGATCCCCCTCTCTCAGTACAGACCCCTCTCATCAGTACAGATCCCCCTCTCTCAGTACAGACCCCTCTCATCAGTACAGATCCCCCTCTCTCAGTACAGACCCCTCTCATCAGTATAGACCCCCCTTCCTCAGTACAGAACCCTCTCATCAGTATAGACCCCCCTTCCTCAGTACAGACCCCTCTCATCAGTTTAGACCCCCCTTCCTCAGTACAGACCCCTCTCATCAGTATAGACCCCCTTCCTCAGTACAGACCCCTCTCATCAGTTTAGACCCCCCTTCATCAGTACAGACCCCTCTCATCAGTATAGACCCCCCTTCCTCAGTACAGACCCCTCTCATCAGTTCATAACCCCCTCCCTCAGCACATTCCCCTCTCATCAGTACAAACCCCCCTCCCTCAGCACATGGTGCACATCAGAGCAGTGTCTTTGTACTGGGCCCTGCCGATGTGTGTCACCCCTCTGGCGGGCCTGGGTGTCACCCCTCTGGTGGGCCCCAGTGTCACCCCTCTGGTGGGCCCGGGTGTCACCCCTCTGGTGGGCCCAGTCCGCCCCCCCCAAGCGATGCAACTGCGCCCAGAGCGATGTCTCAGTGCCCTGCATCGGCACCGGTTAAGAGCCCGACTGCGTGAGTACAACCGCGTGGTTTGTTTAACGCCCCCCCTCCCACTGGAGCACCAGCCACCGCCGGTAAATAGGAAACATGATTTTATGTTACATTAACCACTTCAATACCGGACACATTCACCCCCTTCCTGCCCAGGCCAATTTTCAGCTTTCAGCGCTCTCCCATATGAAATTTGTATCATATAACAGTGTAAATTTGCTACCCCTCAAAATAACTGAACACACAGCCATTATTGTCTAAACCGCTGGCAGCAAAAGTGAGTACACCTCTAAGGGAAAATCTCTAAATTGGGCCCAAAGTGTCAATATTTTGTGTGGCCACCATTATTTTCCAGCACTGCCTTAACACTCTTGGGCATGGAGTTCACCAGAGCTTCACAGGTTGTCACTGGAGTCCTCTTCCCCTCCTCCATGACGACATCATGGAGCTGGTGGATGTTAGAGACCTTGCACTCTTCCACCTTTCATTTGAATATGCCCCACAGATGCTCAATAGGGTTTAGGTCTGGAGACATGCTTGGCCAGTCCATCACCTTTACACTCAGTTTCTTTAGCAAGGCAGTGGTCATCTTGGAGGTGTGTTTGGGGTCATTACAATGTTGGAATACTTCCCTGCGGCCCAGTCATCCGAAGGGAGGGGATCATGCTCTGCTTCAGTATGTCACATTACATTTTGACCTTCATGGTTCTCTCAATGAACTGTAGCTCCCCAGTTCCGAGAGCACTCATGCAGCCCCAGACCATGACACTCTCACCACCATGTCTGACTTAGGGCAAGGCACACTTGTCTTTGTACTCCTCACCTGGTTGCCGCCACACAAACTTGACACCATCTGAACCAAATAAGTTTATCTTGGTCTCATCAGACAGGACATGGTTTCAGTAATCCATGTCCTTAGTCTGCTTGTCTTCAGAAAACTATTTGCGGGCTTTCTTTAGCATCATCTTTAGAAGAGGCTTCCTTCTGGGATGACAACCATGCAGCCCAATTTGATGCAGTGTGCAGTGTATGGTCTGAGCACTGACAGGCTGACCCCACACCCCTTCAAATTCTGCAGCAATGCTGGAAGCACTCATATGTCTATTTCCCAAAGACAACCTGTGGATATGACGCTGAGCACGTGCACTCAACTACTTTGGTCGACCATGGCGAGGCCTGTTCTGAGTGGAACCTATCCTGGTAAACCACTAAATGGTCTTGGCCACCGTGCTGCAGCTCAGTTTCAGGATCTTGGCAATCTTCTTATAGCCTAGGCCATCTTTGTGTAAAGCAACAATTCTTTTTTTCAGATCCTCAGAGTTCTTTGCCATGAGGTGCCATGTTGAACTTCCAGTGACCAGTATGAGAGAGTGAGAGTGATATCAAAAAATTTAACACACCTGCTCCCCATTCACACCTGAGACCTTGTAACATTAACGAGTCACATGACACTGGGGAGGGAAAATGGCTAATTGGGCCCAATTTGGACATTTTCACTTAGGGGTGTGCTCCCTTTTGTTGCCAGCGGTTTAGACATTAATGGCTGTGTGTTGAGTTATTTTGAGCGGACAGCAAATTTACACTGTTATACAATCTGTACACTCACTACTTTACATTGTAGCAAAGTGTAATTTCTTCAGTGTTGTCACATGAAAAGATATAAAAAAAATTTGCAAAAATGTGAGGGGTGTTCTTTTGTAAGATACTGTATATGTGTGTATATGTATATATATATATATATATATATATATATATATAATTTACTCAGTGCTTCACACATATTTATTGTACATTCATATCAGTTCCTGCCCTTAAGGAGCTTACAATCTAAGATCTCTTACTCACATTCCTATACTAGGGCCAAGTAGCTTACCAGCATGTCTTTGGAGTGTGGTAGGAAACCGGAGCACTGTGAGTAGTATATCAATTGCAGATCGATCATATAGAAACGTTTGAGGTACCTGGTGGGCTGGGACCCAACTGTGTACTGGCCGGATCAGATTTTTAAACATCTTTAAAGTGGTTGTAAACCCTTATGCTGTGTACACACGACCGGACTTTCCACGGACTGAATCACGTCGGACTTTTCAACGGACTTTTGACTGACTTTTCGACGGACTTCCATCGAATCGGACTTATCTACACACAATCACACCAAAGTCCGACAGATTCGACCGTGATGACATACAACCGGACTAGAATAAGGAAGTTCATAGCCAGTAGTCAATAGCTGCCCTAGCGTCGGTTTTTGTTCGTCGGACTAGCATACAGACGAGCGGATTTTTCGACCGGACTCAAATCTGTCGGAAAGATTTGAAACATGTTCTAAATCTAAAGTCCGTCACATTTTCAACAGAAAAGGTCCGCTGCAGGTCCAATGAAGCCCACACAAGGTCGAATTGTCCGACGGATTCGTTCCGTCAGACACGTTTGGTCGAAAAGTCCGGCCGTGTGTACACGGCATTACAACCACTTTTTACTACAGGCAAGCCTATAATTAGGCTTACCTGTAGCTACGCTGGATATCTCCTAAACCTGCACGGTTTAGGAGATATCCCTGTATTTGCATGTGCCGACGTCATCGGCACATGCGCAGTTATGCAAACTGAAGCGATGGCATGTATGTGCCATTACTGGCGGCTCCTGCGCAATACCCGGAAGTAAACCCCGGGAGAGATGTCGGCCGCTGGAGCAGTGAACGTGGACCGATGTGGGGACTTCGATCTCAGGTAAGTAATTCATAATGAGCTAGTATGCTGTGCATACTAGCTCATTATGCCTTTGTCTTGCAGGTTTGTTTGTTTTTTTTTATTTAATTTTAGGGTTTACAACTACTTTAATGTGCAAGTATTTTACTCACTGTGAGTTTTCAGCTTCAGCTTTTCAGTGACTGTGTGACTTGAAGTACCATGCCTTAATGATTGAATATCAGTGTTGATTTAGTCAATGTGTGGGCCGAACTACCCAAATAGCAGTGTGCAGATATCTGATACCTCCATAATGGCGTCATTTATGCCCTGGACTTCCATTGGTATCCATATTTTGGGAAGGTCTACATTGCTCATATGGGAACAATCATACACAATGCGGATTGCCTTTCCCCTGGAAGACTTAGTACGGAGGTGCTCATTATATCCGCCCATTGAGGTTCAGTATATAGAGCTCTCAGGGATCGGTTCATTGGAATACATGGTTCTAGTCCCATAATCTAGCTGGCCTAAGTGGTTTAGTGCAAGTCCATCACACACACAGGGGCAACATCTGTTCCGCGGTAGTGGTCTCAGCTGTGCGGTCCCAGCTCCTAGGGGAGGTTTTAGGTAGGATCACTGGGGGTTAGGAATTAGTGAAGGTGGGCTCTTATTTTGGGGGGTAATGTTTTAGAGGCGAAGTTAGTCCTGTAATCTAGAAGAGTACGGCAATATTGAGGGACACTGAACTTTACTGGAGACAGCCATAATGCACCACATGCACATCACTATGTTGTTTCTTTAATAAATTCATTTTGAGAGTAAGCCTGTGGGTGTTCACGTTTTTTTTTTTTTTTTTTCTTCTGAATATTATGCATTGTGAATACATCCTGCCCAAATGATGGGTGGCACTCCGATCTAGACAATATCAGACTCCTAGTTAAATTTTTATTTTTATAGGAAACCGGAGTACCCGGAGGAAACCCACACAGGTACAGGGAGAACTTGAAAACTCCAGGCAGGTTGTGGAAAAGTTGGGATTCAAATTAATGACCCTAGTAATGACTCTAGTACTGCTAGGTGTAAGTGTAAACCACTATATCTTTGACTTTATACCTGAATACACACGAAGATTTGGCTGCAGACCCAAGCCTTTCTACTCCTATGGTGATACCTCATTTATCATCCAAGCCTAAAACCATGGTCTATAATTACAAGCTCAGTTAGTACATAGAGTCTCGATGGGTAAAGTTTCCTGCAATTAGAAGCAAGAACTTTATTCCTGTAGTAACTTTCAGTATTCCCAAATCTCTTTTGGAGTGATCTGAGATGTAATTCATTCACTCGTGTTAAATCATTTGATATGACATTTTATTTTACCTCTTAAAGCAAGATCCAGAATCTGAATAAAGAGAATTGGGAAATGGAAAATGAAATGATGTTTTTAGTGTTTGTCTTTTTATTTGTGATTGTAGGCAGTCATGGGAAAATAAACCAGGACGAAGTTTCAGGGAAAAAAAAAAGATGTGCAACATATTTACTTACTGGTCTCAAACAAATAGAAAGAAGAACTAGAATTCTGAAAATTAAGTGTAAACTATAATGGTCTTGAGTCAATTTAATTTTAATTGTTTTTTTTCTACACTTAGCACTATGGGTTAGCCAAGCAGAAAAAAAACTAGAACTGCTTGCTCAGGGCCACGATTTGTCAATAAGGGATGAGTCATAAAACGCTGTAAACAACTGGCTTTTATCAAATTAAGAACTTTTAAAATGTGAAACTTAAAGTGATAATAAAGTCAAGTTTTTTTTATTTTTTAATAACAAATATGTTATCCATACCTGCTCTGTGTAATGGTTTTGCACAGAACAGCCCCGATCCTTCTCTTCTTGGGTCCCCTGCCGACACTCTTGGCACCACTCTCCTGCCAAGTGCCCCCAGAGCTAACAGCTTGGTGTGGGGTCACCCAAGCAGGCTCATTCCCGAGCTGCTGGTCTGCGTGTCCATTCAGACATGGAGCCGTGGTTTGGCCCCATGCCTCTCTCTTGTCATTGGCTCACTGGCTGTGATTGACAGCAGCAGGAACCAATGGCAATCAGTGATGTGCTCTGTCCCTGCCACACAGCGCATCACCAATCCTGGTAAAGAGCTGATGATGAGGTACTTTATCCATGTAATCAGCTGTGTCCAACCACAGCTGATCACATGTTAACAAGGAAATACTGGTTATCGGCATTCCTCTCCTCACGCTGACAGCGCATGAGGAGAGGAAAGCCGATCAGCGGCATTTCCTCACAGGGGAGACAGATAATCAGGGTACTGATCATATTTGTCTTGATTATAAGTGCAGTCTCATCAGTACCCATCAATGATAAAAATATGTGTAACCTCGCGCCAAAAAAAAAGTGTAACTGAATAAATGTGTAAAGCTGCTAAACCCCAAACTAGATTCTAGGGCAAGTGGAAAAATATATATGTGATGGGGGCGCTTGACAGCAATACCTGTCAGTGCTGCCTTTCAGTGTCCATTGGTGCCAGCTACCCATGCCACCTATCGGTGCCCATGAGTGCCACCTATCAATGCCCATAAGTGCAACTTATCAGTGCCCATCAGTGCTGCATATCAGTGCCACCTATCAGTGCCCATCAGTTCTGCATATTAATGCCTCCTCATCAGTGCCACCTCATCAGTGCCGCCTCATCATCGCCCATCAGTGCAGCCTATCAGTGCACATCAGTGAAAGAGAAAAATTAATTTTCAAAATTAAAAAAAAAGTAAAAATAAACCAAGTGGTAATTAAATATCACCAAAAGAAAGCTCTATCTGTCTCAAAAAAATAATAAAAATTGCATTTGGGTACAGTATTGCATGACCACGCAATTGTCATTCAAACTGCAACAGCGCTGAAAGCTGAAAATTGGCCTGGGCAGGAAGGGGGTAAAAGTGACCAGTAGGCAAGTGGTTAATATATGCATCTCAGTTGTTGCCCCTGACATCACCAAGTGCCACACATAATAGTCGGTAAGTGTAATGCTACCAGAAGATACAGTCAGGGCTGCTGATAGAAATTGTGGGGCCCTGTACAGACTACCGGACAGCCCCCCCCCACAAGAAAATTTTAAAGCAAAATTTTGCTAAAAATACAATAAAATCGTTATTGGCAGACATAAATACAAAACTCACAGAATTTCTGCCAAATCTAAAAGAAAAAACTGAGTTAATAAAAATGAAGATGAGATGAAAAAAATAACAGGCTGGGCAGTTGGAGCTCCGGGATCAGAGAGACAGAGGGTGAGAAAACAAAGTTACAGAGATAATAAACTCAGGAGCAGAGCTAACATTAGAGTCAGCACTGTGAGAGGGGGGCAGCACAGGCAGGGGGATTAGTGAGGGACCACTGTTTCTTTCTGGCAGCAGGAATAGACCAGCTTTTAGCTGCTTGAGGAAGAGTTCTGCAATTGTCGTCCATCACTAATCCCCCTCTTTGTGTGGGCCCCTCTGTGTGCTCGGCCCCCTACAAGAGGACCGGTGGTCCCCCCATATCAGCGGTCCTGGATACAGTAGATGGTCAGAGACTGCAAACATGCTATTAAACGTTTTTGGAGAATGAAGACCTGCTTTTGAAGACAGTCATAACATGGAGACCCATTATATACGATTGCTATTTGTGCTGACTACAGCCAACCTAACAAGGGACATATGCTACATTTGATATTTCTCTCAAAAAGAGCCATTATAAAAAATCACAACAAAAAACAAAAATACTGTATGAAAAAAAAAATGCGCTGTCCTCTAATAAATCACCTTGTGATATAAAACTCATATGAGGAAAATGTGCAAAAATCAATAATCATTTATCTACTACAATATCAATCAATATTATAAAATATCCACAATCTTCTAATAAAGTGCAAAGTGCCGTTTGCTACTAAATGCAAAACATGACTGCTGAAGTGACAGATGCAAAATCAACATATAACGATCTCACTAATTAAATTGATATACTGTATATACACAAACAACAAACTGTGAAAATTATTCCAAAGTCCAAACACAGTCCCTTTACATGCTAAGAAGGAAAAAGTGCTCCGTGCTGAATATAGTAGTGTCCATTGGAACAGACTCGCCACTCTTCCACCTGTGTTCTCTTCTGTATAAGAGTACATTGCTTACCAAAACCATGGGTGTGTCAGGGGCTACTCCAAAAAATGCCTCACGACAACAAAAATTATTGTGGACTATCTCTGTACCCACTATTCAAGCTAGTTGTCTGACAGACCACAAAACTGAAGATGATACTAAAGTTTTTCTGGATAGGATGTCCTCCTTAAAAGGAAGTCTCATCTCCACAGGCACACCCAATATTTTGAACTTCATATTAAAGAAAAATTGTGTCCTCTAGGCCTCTGTATCCAAGTATTTCCAACTATTAGAGCCATCCCTCGATTTTAAAAAATCTTGGGAACACGTCCTTGCAAAATGTAGTGTTGAATTGATGACACAGTTAACTTCCCAGTACTACGCTGATATGTCAGTACTGGATGGTGAAATTGAGCATCTAAATGTACAATTTCCCAACATTATGGACTCTACTACCTTCCCTACCAAATGAAAAGAGGTAAAGGAACGTCTAGATGCACTCAACAAAAAAATTATAGTTAAAAAACAAGGCAAATTTGTCCAAGATGAACTTGCCTTTTCAGAAGGATATGCCTATAAGTGGACAGGCAAGTTGCCTGCTAGAAGGAAAAATATGCGGACACATTCATCACAAGAGACGACTAACCTGATGGACTTAACCGAATCTGACTTCTCTGTATCTTCTATCTCCTCACAGGTTCAACGCAAGCATGCGCACCAGGCATACCCTGTAAGAGATCACTCACTGGTGATGGGCACCCTGCTAAGGACTCTAAAAGGGGTAAAAAAAACATGGTAAATCACATAAGCCATCACAACCTACACCTCTGGGGGGCACAAGCCCCAACGAGTGGTGTATTACACCCTACTTTACACAGTATTATTCCAAAAATACTTCAATCCAATACTAAAACACTTTTTCCCAATTCAGATTTTTTAGTCACGACGACACCAGAATCCACTCGACAGGGCAATCTGGATGCGTTTGTTCTGAAAACTCACGTCTCAAAATCTACTCCTTTAGCAATCTCCAACAACCCATACACCCTTAACATTATAAATCTCATACCCTTCACTTTAACCCCTGAAGAGGAGAAGTTTTTACAGTTGGGTTTGGGCTTTTGCCCATCTGAACCCATCAACGTATTTGAAACCATCAAAGGCCTTATCTCTTCGCCCGCAACCTCACCTTTAGATTAATTTTTGACAAGGACAGGCAAAGACTTAATTTGGAAAAGGAACTAGCTGAAAGAACCAAACACTTTTCGATGCAAGAATTTAGAGCCTTACGGGACTTGATGCTTCTTTACGAGGAGAGGGAGACTGACATACCCTACTCTGCAGGATCTGTGAATTCATCTGATACCACCTTTCAGGGCCCCCCAGTTCCAGAGTCTCCTAGCAAGGAGACCAATAGGAACACCGGCAAATTCAAACTCAAGTCTCGCACATTTCCAGATGTGATGACCTGTCCATCTGTGTGGGCCTTTCTTTATGCAGCAATGAAGTCACTTAAAAAACAACAATGGCCCGATTCACCCTCAAATTTAACTGAAAAAAAAATTAGGGGAATGACTAAACTCCAGAAACACATGGACGTGGTAATTAAACAATCCGATAAGGGTGAGAATATAATACTTATGACACACCATCAATACCAGACTATGTGCTTGGATGTCCTGCACAATACAACTTGTTATACACTCATCTACCATATCCTGATACAACAATTCATTGCCGATTTTCGTAATTTGTGCATTGGAGCATTTTGGGAGGGCCTCATTGATGAGGACACTCCCAAATTTATCAACACTCAAACCCCACCACTACCGACGTTCTACACGTTACCCAAAACCCATACGAATCTTAAGGCAACACCCGGGAGACCCATAGTATCTCTTACAGAAAACGCAATTTGTAGACACATTTCTAATCCTGCATGCCCTGAGTTTACCATCATACGTTCGGGATACAATGGACTTGATTAGACACATTGACAGGGTCCAAGTCCCTCTGGACACCCTCCTTGTGGCTATAGATGTCGAGGCTCTCTACTCGAGCATCTCCCGCGGGATGGCAGGTACCTTATTGATGGAGCAGGCTCGTAATACGTGGCCCTTTACCCAATTTATTTTGAAACTACTACAGTTTACTCTCAACAAAAACTATTTTATGTACATGGACCATATCTACTTACAAACACAGAGGGTGGCCATGAGCACCTCCTGTGCACCCTGTTAGGCTAACCTCTACTTGGGGGGGTGGACTTGGTGACATCGAACACCGGCGCCAGCCGGAGCAGTGATGTGGGCCGGGTTGGAAGCTCTTTAAAAGGATGTTCATGGCGGCCCTCATTAGATGGCTGCCACCCAGAGACAGGCTCCAACACAGACATTCAAAGGTAAGACCGGCTTGTTTGATTGCTGTCAGTATGGCCTATGCTTCCATGATAGGGAGGTGCCTGACACATGCTGTTGCTTTTTGTTATGCTACGTGGCTGTTGCTGCTGGTGTTGACTAGCGGTCCATTTCTCTGCATATATTCATTGCATCTTTTTTCAACAGCTGTAGGGGGCCTTCTTATTGGCCACGTCTGACCACTGGATATTGTTTTGTACAAACAAACTTACCTGCCTTCCTTTGGCACACGGTTGTGTGTTAAGCCCAGTTTCTGATCCTCGGGTGTTTTACTGCCTACATGCCATCTATCGGGTGGGTTAGCCCTTTAACTGGATCAATGTTCCCCCCTTCCCCCTTCCCATTACCCAATATCCTTCCTTCCCCCTTCCTTTCCCCCTAAATCTTCCCCTCCCCCCTCCTCCCACCTTCCCCTCCCCATTCTCCCCCTCCCTTCCCCCTCCCTTCCCCTTGTTCCCCCTCCGCTTCCTCCTTTTTTCCCTGTTTGTCCCTTTTATTGACTATATAGACCCACACTAGTATATTTTATATATATATTTTTTTATTTTAGTTACTGCACCTTTTAGTGCTTCCCGTGTTCGCCGCAGGGGAATTACCCGTTTAGAGTACCTCAAACTGTGCCGTCTGGTGCCCTTCCTTTGGTTCCCACTGGTAAGCCATGCCTGACTACAACACTCCAATGTTATCTGATTTATTGTATCTATGTAAATTGTATATTCTGTCTTTTATTTTGTGTATTATCTGTGACTACATAACTATAAGATTGTATTTCTCTATAGATGTTTATGGTCGACTCCTCCTGAAGAAGCGACTTCTGTTGGCGGCAACCAGGTGAGGAGTACAAAGACAAGTGTGTCTTGCCTACAGTCAAGCATGGTGGTAGGAGTGTCATGGTCTGGGGCTGCATGAGTGCTGGCGGCACTGGGGAGCTACAGATTGAGGGAACTGTGAATGTACTGTGACATACTGAAGCAGAGCATGATCTCCATCCCTTCGGAGACTGGGCTGCAGGGCCGCATTCCAACATGATAACGATCCCAAACACACCTCCAAGGCGACCACTGCCTTGCTAAAGAAGCTAAGGGTAAATGTGATGGACTGGCCAAGCATGTCTCCAGACCTAAACCCTATTGAGCATTTGTTGGGAATCCTCAAATGGAAGGTGGAGGAGTGCAAGGTCTCTAACATCCACCAGCTCCGTGATGTCGTCATGGAGGAGTGGAAGAGGACTCCAGTGGCAACCTGTGAAGCTCTGGTGAACTCCATGCCCAAGAGGGTTTAGGCAGTGCTGGAAAATAATGGTGGCCACACAAAATATTGACACTTTGGGACATTTTGACTTAGGGGTGTACTCACTTTTGTTGCCAATGGTTTAGACATTAGATATAATAAAATGTTTACAAAATTGTGAGGGGTGTACTCACTTTTGTGAGATACTGTATATGTAAAGTGCTGCGTAAATTGGCAGTGCCATATAAGAACCTGAAATAAATAAAATAAAATATATTCACATGGGCTGCTCAGATGTGATAGGGAGGAAATGCTCAGCATAGAAACTCACTGAAAACTGAGAATGTGCAGAGTTGCCACCACAGCTACAAAATCCCTAGCTGAATTGGAGACATGGACAGAAGGTAGAGATAGAGATCATCAGGACCAACCAGTTTTTTTGCAGAATACAGAAAATAAATCTCATAGTGTCTGAGTGAGTATGAACAGCTTTGAAAGTTTTTTATAATGAGGGTTTAATGACACTTTAACTTTTGGAAGGTAGTTAACCACTTAAGGACCAAGCCTTTTTTTGAGATTTGTTGTTTACAAGTTAAAAACAGTTTTTTTTTGCTAGAAAATTACTTAGAAACCCTCAAACATTATACATTTTTTTCTAATACCCTAGAGAATAAAATGGCAGTCATTGCAATACTTTCTGTCACTCCGTATTTGCGCAGCGGTCTTACAAGAGCACTTTTTTGGAAAAAATACACATTTTTTAATTAAAAAATAAGACAGCAGTAAAGTTAGCCCAATTTTTTTTATATTGTGAAAGATAATGTTACGCCGAGTAAATTGATACCCAACATGTCAGGCTTCAAAATTACTTCTCCATAGGCGACGTTTAAGAAATTATACAGGTTGCATGTTTTGAGTTACAGAGGAGGTCTAGGGCTACAATTATTGCTCTCGATCTACCAATCATGGTGATACCTCACATGTGTGGTCTGACCAATGTTTTCATATGTGGGCGCTACTCGCGTATGCGTTCGCTTCTGCACGCAAGCTCTTATTTATTTTATCTTTTATTTTTTATTTTTACACTGTTCTTTTAAAAAAAAATATGTCACTTTTATTCCTATTACAAGAAATGTAAACATCCCTTGTAATAGAAAAAAGCAAGACAGGACCACTTAAATATGAGATCTGGGGTCAAAAAGACCTCAGATCTCATATTTACACTAAAATGCAATAAAAAAAAATTGTCATTT
Organism: Aquarana catesbeiana; assembly: GCF_042186555.1. Classification (NCBI taxonomy): domain Eukaryota; kingdom Metazoa; phylum Chordata; class Amphibia; order Anura; family Ranidae; genus Aquarana; species Aquarana catesbeiana. The sequence goes on from NC_133326.1 coordinate 40,148,068, forward strand.
AAAAAAAAAATGTTAAAAAAAAAAATGGCTCTTTAACCACTTGAGCCCCGGACCATTATGCTGCCTAAGGACCAGAGGTCTTTTTCCAATTTGGCACTGCGTCGCTTTAACTGCTAATTGCGCGGTCATGCAATGCTGTACCCAAACGAAATTTGCGTCCTTTTCTTCCCACAAATAGAGGTTTCTTTTGATGGTATTTGATCACCTCTGCAGTTTTTATTTTTTGCGCTATAAACGGAAAAAGACCGAAAATTTTGAAAAAAAATGATATTTTCTACTTTTTGTTATAAAAAAAATCCAATAAACTAAATTTTAGTCATACATTTAGGCCAAAATGTATTCGGCCACATGTCTTTGGTAAAAAAAATGTCAATAAGCATATATTTATTGGTTTGCGCAAAAGTTATAGCGTCTACAAACTAGGGTACATTTTCTGTAATTTACACAGCTTTTAGTTTATGACTGCCTATGTCATTTCTTGAGGTGCTAAAATGGCAGGGCAGTACAAAACCCCCCCAAATGACCCCATTTTGGAAAGTAGACACCCCAAGGAAATTGCTGAGAGGCATGTTGAACCCATTGAATATTTATTTTTTTGTCCCAAGTGATTGAATAATGACAAAAAAAAAAAAAAATTTACAAAAAGTTGTCACTAAATGATATATTGCTCACACAGGCCATGGGCCTATGTGGAATTGCACCCCAAAATACATTCAGCTGCTTCTCCTGAGTATGGGGATACCACATGTGTGGGACTTTTTGGGAGCTTAGCCGCATACGGGGCCCCGAAAACCAAGCACCGCCTTCAGGATTTCTAAGGGTGTAAATTTTTGATTTCACTCTTCACTGCCTATCACAGTTTCGGAGGCCATGGAATGCCCAGGTGGCACAAAACCCCCCCAAATTACCCCATTTTGGAAAGTAGACACCCCAAGCTATTTGCTGAGAGGCATATTGAGTCCATGGAATATTTTATATTTTGACACAAGTTGCGGGAAAGTGACACTTTTTTTTTTTTTTGCACAAAGTTGTCACTAAATGATATATTGCTCATACAGGCCATGGGCATATGTGGAATTGCACCCCAAAATACATTTAGCTGCTTCTCCTGAGTATGGGGATACCACATGTGTGGGACTTTTTGGGAGCCTAGCCGCGTACGGGGCCCCGAAAACCAAGCACCGCCTTCAGGATTTCTAAGGGTGAAAATTTTTGATTTCACTCTTCACTGCCTATCACAGTTTCGGAGGCCATGGAATGCCCAGGTGGCACAAAACCCCCCCAAATGACCCCATTTTGGAAAGTAGACACCCCAAGCTATTTGGGGTTCCAGGTTCGGGTCTCTCAAAATGCGATGGCATCTTGGGAGACCCTGTGAAAGTGTGCCTAGTCTGTGCAATGCTGTAACCTACGCTAATACTCAACTAATGAATGGTAGCGTTCAAAACATTCACCAATGCAAAGACCAGGATTGTCAGGACAGGAGGGACAATAATAGCGGGTGTCACGCCTATATCCGCGCTTGCTGCAGACACAACATCTTTTTTGGGGGTTCGTTGGGTAGGGGTACTCGGGAGGACATAAAGAAAATGCCTCTCATGCAGCCAACTGCATTTGGTTGGGGATGTGAATGGGGGAAGTACGGGCGCTGCAGAAGCGGTGGGTTCCCAATTAGGATTGGCGAATGCAGCAGGAAGGGCACTATGGGCACGACGGGCCTGTGTTTGTCTTCTTGGTGGCAGCGGGACACTACTTATGCTTGCCACCTCACCAGCTTGAACTGCACTTATGGGACTCGCCACGTCACCAAGTGTTACTGCAGTGCTGGTTTGACTACGACCGGGGTGTACTAGGCCGCTGGCGCTTGCCAGTTCAATAAAAAGCTACCAAAAAAACTGTTAGCGATCGCAGGGATCAGGCCTGATTCTGCGAATGCTGCAGTTATGCGTTAAGTGTTTTGTAAGTGACAGTGATCGATCGATACTGCACTTGGGTGGGCTGGGCCGGGCGGAGGGGCAAAATGCAGGTGCTAGCAGATATCTGGGCTGATCCCGCTAACACTGCGTTTTTGGGAACCCTAAACTGCTGGGGACGCCGGTATAGATCTGATCGGAACAGATATTGATCCGTTCAGATACTATACCACTAAAGTAGCTGTACAGTGCGTGCGTGGGTGTTAGCGCTACTGGCGCTAACCTGACGCTGCCTGGGGCTGGTGCTTGCCAGTTCACCAAAATGCTACCAAAAAAACTGTTAGCGATCGCAGGGATCAGGCCTGACTCTGCGAACGCTGCAGTTATGCGTTTAGTGTTTTGTAAGTGACAGTGATCGATCGATACTGCACTTGGGCTGGGCCGGGCGGAGGGGCAAAACGCAGGTGCTAGCAGGTATCTGGGCTGATCCCGCTAACACTGTGTTTTTGGGAACCCTAAATTGCTGAAGACGCTAGTATAGATATGATCGGATCAGATATTGATCTGATCAGATACTATACCACTAAGGGAGGCGTATGCTGCGTGCGTGGGTGTTAGCGGTACTGGCGCTAATCTGACGCTGCCTGGGGCGACGCATATCACCGCCGGGAGATCAGGGGGCTAAACCTTTATTCGGTAATAAACGGCGGGTGCCCTGACACTATAAAAAATAAACAAACTAACCAGCGTCACCCGTAACAGTTATACGGTGATCAGTGGTGAAAGGGTTAACTAGGGGGCCATCAAGGGGTTAAAACATTTATTCGGTAGTATATGGGGGTCCCTGTCGCTATAAAACGCTGACGGCGAACCTAAATATTTTGGTCCCTAACTAGCGTCACCAGCGACACTAATACAGCGATCAGAAAAATGATCGCTTAGCGACACTGGTGACGGGGTGATCAAGGGGTTAAAACTTTATTAGGGGGGGTTAGGGGGATATCCTAGAGCTACAGGGGGGTAATACTAACTGTCCCAACACTGTAACTGTCACAAATTACCGAGCCGAGGAGAGATGACATCATTTCCTTTGCTGCTGTTTAGCATACAGCAGCAAAGGAATGATGTGATTGGCCGGCGGCGATCGCGAGGGGGGGGCCACGAACGGATGGCCTCCCCCTCATCTCCGATCGCCGTGGGACAAAAGACGACCGCCTCGGGCACCGGGGGGGGGTCCGATCGGACCCCCCACCCGCGGAAGGCAAATCACGTATATGTACGTGATTTTGCCTGTCCGTGCCACCTTGCCGACGTAAATCGGCGTGAGGCGGTCGTCAAGTGGTTAAGAGCTATGGGCGGAAGTGACGTTTTGACGTCGCTTCCGCCCTGCAATAGTATGGAGATGGGTGGGGGCCATCTTCCCCTCACTCTTCTCCATGCCAGGGAATGCACAACATCTGATCACCTCAGCTGATGCCGACGGCTCCGGCAAGCGTTGGAGGGCACCAGAGCGCAGCGGGAGGGGGGGCCCACTGATAAAAGTGATCTCACAGTGAATCCGCCGCAGAGACCACTTTTATCTGACCGCCGGCCGAAGAAGAGGATACCAGAGGTTATGGCAGCTAGCTGCTGCCATAACAACGATATTCCTCTTCAAAGTCAGGACGTATATCGGCGTGCGGCGGTCCATAAGTGGTTAAATTGATGGGTTAAATTCTGCTTTAAACCACCCTACCGCTAGTAAACTTTGATCACACCCAACACTCGGCATAGAGTGTTAATTGGGTGTAGCTCTACCCATGCAGGAGCCACTATTGAACTTGGATGGGAATAGGGGTATTATGGGATGCCAACTTGACTTTAGCAGAACTTTTCAGGGACAACTTCTTCTGTACAGTCTATTTACACACCTCAGCTCCTCAAGCACAACACTTGCAACAAAAAACTCCCAGGACAGCTGGCACACTGTTAGGTGATCTGACAATAGGGCTCAGTCAAATGTAACAAATGCCCATTACAGGCAGGGACCATGGGCCCCTTGGTTGTGTAGCTAAGTCCTAGTGCCCAGCAGTCCTTCTGTGGCTACTGATCCCAGCAACACCTCTACAGGCATTGCCAGCCCACCTGGCTGCACCTTTCTCCAGCCCTGGCTAATCTTCCACAGTCCTCCCAGACTAACTCTGGATCCATGCCAGACAGCTCTCACCTAGTCCTTTCAGGCTGCCTCTCAGTCCTCCCCGACTGTATCACTCACCAGCTTATCTGGCTGTCTTCTCCCTATGATTTCCTGGACGTGCTCACTGGCTCCTGCTGCCCTCACACCTTCTCTCGTGCCACTGGACAGGATTTTTCCTTGGGATATCAAATGATCCCTCCTGCACCTGAGCTCCCAAGATCACCCTCCCCCAGACTAGGGAGCTACCCTCAAGGGCCCACTGGCAGCATCCTAGCACTTCATCTCCAACTTCCACCCAAACTTTCCTGCCCTGCTGGGCTGACCCTGAGTATTTGAGAAGCTCTGCCCCCTACCAACTCATCTGTTGGGGATTAGACAGGGCCCTCATGAATATTCCAGGCAGCTCCTCCTAACCTCCCTACCATTCTTCTGGAAGTTTCCAGCAAGTTCCAGAAGTAGGGGAGGTACCAGAGATGCTGCCTGCTGTATCATACCAGCCTCCATGAATCACTTACCCAACCCGGATTAAAACATTGGCTTCGCTGCCAGCCAAGCAAAAACATTATACCTACACTACAAAAATCTTAATATTACCTACTCTAGCACACTAGAGGGTGCTACACAGGACACTTTATTCCTCTCTTCTACCTGCACAAGGGTACTCCAGATCTTTCACAATCTTTGCAAAGCCTCTGGTCTAGGGGGAACCTTTAAAACTCATTCCTATTTATTTTGGTTTGAGAAAAAGGGTAGAGACTGGGTTTCCAAAATGGTTTTACACAGTGTTTACTATTATTAATGTATTCATCTATTTATGTGAATTCTAGCTGTATCACTTTATGCCAGGATAAAAATAAGAAGAAAATAAATAAGAAAAGTGAGATATTTTGAAAACGGAAAATAAAAAAAGCTTACTAAACCCAAAAGACTTGAATCCGTGTGCTTTGCAAATAAAGACAAATCAGATCTGATGCAAATTATGCAAATTATATCTGTTCTGTAACACTTCTGATGTTTCCTTTTCTTATTGGAATTATTTATATGAGTAGATGCTGATGTACATGAGTGTCCTAGGTGATTTACTATCAGTAATTTCTCAGTGTGCAAGCTGTGATAAGAATGATGAAGTATTTACCCCAAAGCTATAACTATATACCGTGTTTGTATATTTTACAATCCACAGCAGTGTGTCATTTTTCCTGCAAGTCTCACCAACTCCGACAAAGATCTATATGATCAACCTGCTTGTATTTCTGAAATATTCCAGGTTTCTATAGATTTAAAATGGAATTCCTTGCTATGAGGCTGTATTTGCTGTAAAGGCACTCATGGGCCAGTGCCTGAGGCAACTGGGTTTTAAGTGGCGATGTCAAATCTCAACATTTAGAAAATATGTTGATGTGTTCCTTGGGTAGATTCTACCCAATTCTAAACATATATGAATAAATTCAGCCAGGAAATTGTTGGTGGAAGGTGATGCATGAAATGTATAGAGCAGTGTTTCTCAACCGATGTGCCATACATGGCACCCTGAGGTGCCATTTTGGTTCCCCCAGGGTGCTACAAGCACAGGACCCAGTTTATCCTCGATCAGCACCATAATATTCAATGATCCTGTGGAGCAGGACACCAAGGGGGTCATTTACTATAGCACCACAGCACTAATTAGTGCTAATTACCACGAATTAGCGCTAAAACTGTATTCACTATAGCACTGGTGAAAAAATACTCCCAAAGTCTAATTTACTCCCTGAGAACAAATAACGCCCAAACCCTTACTCTGCTAAAACCTAGAGTAATGCACATGGAAATAATGTTTAGGAGGGCAGGAGGCGGAGCCTAGCAGAGCAGACATGCATTGTTAGAGCTCCACACTGCTGAGGAGAGAAGAGAAGGACAAAGCGGAGCCTGCAGGCTCAAAAGGTATCCATTTGAACCTTTTTGCCCCAGGGAACAAACTGTGAAAGTTTGGGCAGGAAATATGGTACTGGGAGGAAACCGTGGCAGAAATAAAAATCACCTCACAAAGAGCTCACAGGCACTCACTGCAGCTGAAGCAGCTCCAGTCACCTCACAAGATACAGCATCAGGGCGCTCTTACAGACAGAAAATGTCACAGCAAGACTCTCCATTTGAGTCAGATACAGAACAAATCCTCTCACAAACTTCTCCACAAGCCTCCTCAGTATCCCCAGTAATATTATTACAATTTGAAAAGATGCTTCATAAGGCTTTAAAACAAACCTCAGACCAAATAACAAAAAGCCTAACCAAAGAAGTAAGAGAGCTGGGAAACCGCACCGCAGCTTTAGAAATAAAAATGGATGAAATTGAAATTACAACCCAAGAAAATATAACAGAATTGGAACAATTAAAAAAAGAGAATTTAATACTTCAAACTAAGCTCGAAGATTACGAAAATAGAGCCAGACGTTCAAACTTACGCATAAGGGGAATACCTGAAACTGTGACAGACCTGCAATCTACTATTACTGCTCTATTACAAGAACTAAAGCCAGATATCCCTATTGAAGGTTTAGAACTGGACAGAGTACACAGAGCCCTCACAGCCAAAAAGAAAGATGGACCCCCATGTGATATAATCACAAAATTTCATTATTACAGAACAAAAGAACAAATACTAATTGCTGCAAGAGAAAAAAAGGAACTTAATTTTCAAGGACACAATTATCAAATTTTTGCTGACCTATCCCAACTTACTATTACTAAAAGACGATCCATGAAACCCCAACTAATGGAACTGCAACGCCACAACATTATGTATCAATGGGGCTTCCCCTTTTCAGTCAGATTTAACTACCAAGGTATAATTTACAGAAGCAGATCAGCAGATGAACTACAACAAACCCTTTTAAAATTAAATCTGACAGAACCCACAAGCAGCAACTCTCCCACACGCAGAAGAATGGCATCATCTTCACCTTCAGGCAGCACCCAGAAAATTTCAGAACAAAATGGGAATCACCATTCTCACAAAAGAGGCCGTTATGCCACATCATCCATGGACCAAGAAGATTCAATGGACTGACATCCTAATTCCTGATATCTCTTCATTTATTATACTAAGAGATGGTTCTCTATAAAAAACCTATATTTATAACTGAATGTAACTGCATTCTGATAGTCACACACTGTGTGGGATCATGTTACATTCCAGTTATATTTCTTATTACTTCTGATTCATATAGCCTTAGAATATATAAGTGAAATAAGGAAATTCTTGTTCAGTTATATATTATCAGGTAATAACAATAGATTTATTACTTTTTAGGACAAATATGTTCAATAATCCAGAAGTAATGGAAGCTTTTTCTTTCTTTTCTTAAAACAAATATATTATTATCTAACTAGTTCCTAGAATTATGTTTTTGTTTATTCTAATCTGAAGCAATACAACCTCAATTTTATGAGTTAACATATCTAAACAGTTACGTATGAATAAAATATGTAATTGTTTACTCTAAAAGGGTTAAAATCCCAAAATAATTCAAACTATCTTCATCAATACCAAAGTTATTAACAGTACCTTTCTAACTGAATTATTTAGCCTAGGGCAAGACTAACCATATACAACCACCCTGGAATAAATAATTTCAACAAAAACTATATTCTGCACTCCAATTAATGAAACATCATTTTGATGTCTTTTGACATAGCACTTCTCTCCTGTAAGCGGAAGATCCGTGTACCCCCATTAGCCCTCCTCATTCTCCCAACCATATTATGTGGGAGTGTGACAAAGGCACTTATTCCCCTGAGAGAGATATTTATTCTCTTTCACGGGTAAATTGTGATTACTTGCAAAAAATAATTTATACAATGTATCACTCAATCTCGTATGTTTTTTGTTTACTCTTTACTCCAGAATTCACTGGTTTCTTTTCTATCTATTCATCTCTTCAGTCCACACAGGTTGATCTGCGCAGTCAGCTCTGCATAACAAAAAGTAAGTCAAAACTATTTGATCTATTGCCATGGCACCACTGAATATACTTTCCCTGAATGTTCAGGGAATAAATGTCCCTCAAAAAAGGACCAAAGCCTTCCGTACTTTCCATAACAAGAAGGCTCACATAGTATGCCTCCAAGAAACACACTTCACCAAAGATTCTACTCCAAAATATATTTCTCCTTTTTATCAACAAATTTACACGGCTTCTGCCTGTACCAAGCAAAGGGGAACTCTAATTGCATTTCACTGATCCACACCATTCACCTTATCATCAGAAATTAAAGACCCAGAAGGTAGATACCTGATACTCATGGGTTTTATAATGGATACAGCAATCACAGTGATTTCCTACTACGCTCCTAACAAACAACCTACACCATTCCTCTCACATATATTACAAGTGATTAATACACACAAAATAGGAACAGTGATAATGTGTGGGGATTCGAACCAGGTCCTCCTCCCATTTCTAGATAAATCACCTTTTACACCATCCAAAATAACCTCTAGATTACCTTTTTCTCAACTTCTTTCCAAATACAATCTGGTAGATTCATGGAGAGAAAGTAACCCAATGAAAAAGAAATTCACTTATTTCTCGCACCCTCATCAAACCTTCACCAGAATAGATCATATTTTTCTAACAATAGGAATGATACCAGAAATTATTGCATCAGATATAATTCCGATTCCGTGGTCTGACCATAATGCAGTATACACTACTATAGCCTCAGCCATACCAAAAGCGCATGACCCAACGTGGTACTTACCGGACATAATGCTCAAACACCCACTACATCAGATGGCCATTGAACAAGCTTTAAAGGAATACATATCAATTAATAATACAACAGACATCTCCCCAATAACACTGTGGGAAGCTCATAAGCCTGTCTTGCGTGGTACAATACAAAGACAAATAGCACTATTTAAACGGGAACGCAAAAATCTAGCAAAAAAACTAGAACTCAATTTTAATGCAGCCTACATATCATTCCAAGATAATCCATCTCAGAGTACAAAATCTCATCTGGAAAAATCTAGATTGGAATACGATCTATTTCTCACGGAGTCAGTTGATAAATCCCTCAAACGCTCCAAACACAATTTCTACATGAATACAAACAAACCAGGTACATATTTGGCTCGGGCATTAAATTCGACTAACAAATCTTTCAAACCAATACGTTTGAAATTATCAAAAAATGTTTACACTTGTAATCCAGTTAAAATAGTCCATAAATTTCACTCACATCTCGCAACTTTATACAAGACAAACAATGAATTTAATCCTACAGAGGCTGAATCCTTCTTCTCAAAAATAACCTTACCTGAGTTATCTCAAAATCAAAAAAGCAGTTTGGATGAGCCTATAACTATAGATGAAGTTGCTAACGCCATAAAAGACCTAAAACTTAATAAAAGACCAGGCCCAGACGGCTACTCGGCTTTATACTATAAAACATTCTCAGAAATACTCTCTCCCATTCTCACTGAAACTTTTAACAAACTTCTAGATGGACATTCTTTTCGGCAAGAAACACTAATGGCAATTGTTTGTATGATCCCAAAACCCCTTTCTGATGATACTTCCTGTGTGAATTATCGGCCTATCTCTCTGTTAAACCTCGATATTAAATTATTAGCAAAAATAATAGCAAAACGCCTCAATAGCATTATAGGAAAATTAATACATAGAGATCAAGTAGGCTTCATGCCAAATAGACAGGCAGGCGATAATATACGCAGGGCAGTGTTATTTGCACATATTGCTAAAAAACAGAAAATCCCTTTATGTTTTCTATCTCTCGATATTAAGAGGGCATTTGACACAGTATCCTGGCAATATATGCAATATTCATTACAAAAATGGGGTTTTGGACCCCACTTTTTAACATGGATCAAAGCATTATATAATAAACCCAAAGCCTATATAAAATATGCTGGATACAAATCTGAAGCCTTTAATATCGAAAGAGATAACCGACAGGGTTGCCCATTATCTCCCTTATTATTTGCCCTTATACTCGAACCCATGGCCCAATACATCAGAACAAACCAAACTATAACTGGCATTGAAGTAGGAGGTATTACACACAAATTATGTATATTTGCAGACGATATATTACTTTTTCTATCATCACCACAGGTCTCTGGTCCTAACTTAATACCAGCTCTTGATGGGTTTGCAGCCCTATCCGGCCTTATGATTAATCCTAAGAAATGCCTAGTGCTTAATATTTCACTCACAAACATGGAATTGATCCCGGCTAGGGCTGCACTCCCATTCACATGGGCAGAAAAATCAATCCCATATCTTGGAATTCATTTAACAGCATCTCATTCTGACTTATTCTCAACCAATTATCCTCCTGTATTAAGACAGATCACAAATCTAATAAAACAATGGTCGCAACTTCCTTTATCCTGGATAGGGAAGATTAATGCAATCAAAATGACTATTCTACCCAAATTGCTTTATCTATTCAGAGTCCTCCCTATTCCAATTCCTTCCTATTTTTTGAGAATAGTACAAAAAAGAGCAACTTTGTTTATATGGGGCTCTTCTAAACCACTTATACCTATACACACACTACATCTTCCCAAAAATAAAGGAGGCCTGGGATACCCTAATTTTACTAACTACTACAGAGCAGCACATTTGGCCAGTCTGTCCAAATACCATGCAAAACAGGAAATCCCATTATGGGTATTTATAGAGGCTTCAGAAAATGACCCTCTATTAATATCAAATTTATTATGGCTTGATCCTAAAGATCGCTTTAAAATTCATAATCCCATAACTAAACACTTCTTATCTCTCTGGGATAAACTAAAAACCAAATATCAGTTACAATCTCCACACAATCCTCTCCTTTCTTTTATCAGAAATCCGGCCTTTTATCCAGCATGGATCTACCCAAATTCTTTTAAAGCTTGGACAACATCAGGCATTCAGACACTAAATGACTTCATAGCATCTAAATCATTCCTTTCATTCCCATCGCTTAGAGAAAAATATGATCTACCAAACTCTGAGATATTTAGATATCTCCAAATCAAAAATTTCTATACACCATTCCTAAAGGGGGATACACCATTATCCCAATTATCCATTTTTGAATCAATCTGTACAAAAGATCCATTTGCTAAAGGTACAATTTCATCACTTTATAATCAATTATATGGAGTAGCAAATCTTAATAGACCCTCTTACGTTCAGAGGTGGGAGGAGGACCTGGGACGAACTTTAGAAGACACGGACTGGTCTAACATATGGCTCACATCTAAGTCATCTTCACCCAACATCTTAGCACTGGAGACAAATTATAAAGTCCTAACTCGCTGGTACCTTGTACCCGCTAGAGTGGCAAAATATTCACCTAATACCTCAGCTCTTTGTTTTCGAGGATGCCCAGAAATAGGCACATATTTACACATATGGTGGACGTGCCCAGTAATCCAAACCTTCTGGAAGGAAGTCTTCGTGATTGCATCTAAAATATTTAAAAAAATAATACAACCAGATCCATATTTAACTTTACTTAATCTAAAACTGGAATGGTTAACACTCTCTCAATTCAAACTTATGATCCAACTAATAACGGCTGCAAAACAAACAGTGGCCAAGGCATGGAAATCTCCTACATTGGTACTAGCAGAAACAATTCACAGAATGAATAATACAATGTCCCATGCTAAGATGGTAGCCATCGATCAAAATCAAATTCCAAAATTTGAAAAACTTTGGCATCCTTGGATAAAACAACAGTTCCTGTCAAACTTCAATGACTCTGTCCTGTTGCCATGGTAACAGATTAAATGACTTACAGAGACACCCATTCTAAGGCTTCAAAGAGAACTAAAAAGAATAATAAACTGACGAGCGGGACAACCTTGTGGACCATACCTCTACCTTTCAACCCTTTTTCTTCTTTCTCTTTCCTTTTCTCCACCTTACGATTAAAGCTCATTATCAGAATTTATTTGACCTATATACATTCTACTTGTAAACAATATGTATAGTAGGTATAAATCATTTAAATACCTACAAAAGTAACTAAGGAAATGATATATATCTTTAATTTAGGTTTACGTGAACCCAATGTTTAATATTTGAAATTTCATGATATTTACCTATATAAACCCTACTGTAAAACAATGAGCTTACTTTATAGATCCTTGTAAACTTACTTTATGTATCTTTATAACATTGTATACTCAATAAACTTCTTTTGACAAGGAAATAATGTTTAGAGCATGATATAATTGCCTAAATGGTACTGAAATACGTGGTATATTGTTTAAAGTTAATCGTCTTTTAAACTGTGTGAAAAAATGATTTCTACACTGAAATATCTTTAAAAGTCTGAGAAGAGATAAATTCCCCGTTTCTGTACAACTAGGTGCCAGCACAACTAAGCATGCTCAGACCTGCAAACTACTCTCATTTTAACTCCCATGGTTTTTTTACAGGGCGCTATAGTAAATACCAAAATTAGCGCTGGTCTAAAATACGTTTTTGAGAGTGAAAATCGACGCTATTTAGTCCAATGTATGTTCCAGCCATTGATTCTAATGGTACAATTGTAACTTCCCCAAATAAATACTTTTAATGTTGAGATGAAATGTATCTTTCTCTGAAATAATTTTTCCTTGCAACAATGTTGCTTCTACTTGATCTATTTTGTTTTTAAAACTGCTAGAATGTGGAATGTTTTGATGTTTTGGTAAAATATAGTTTTCACTGTCACTTGTTACTCTGCATCTCACAAAAATCTTTACCCAAACTCACACAGGTGTCTTTACAAACCACCAGGGCTGGTGCAAGGATTTTTGACACCCTAGGCGAAACCTCATTTTGTCGCCCCCTTGGCTCCGCCCCTGACTCCACCCCATTTGGCCTGCCCTTGTAACATGTGACCTACCTGACCCATGCATTGACTTACCTACATGACACATACACTGACCCACCTACCTACCACATACACTGACCCACCTACCTACCACATACACTGACCTACCTACCTGACACATACACTGACCTACCTACCACATACACTGACCCACCTACCTACCACACACACTGACCTACCTACCTGACACATACACTGACCTACCTACCACATACGCTGACCCACCTACCTGACATATACACTGACCCACCTACCAGACACATACACTGACCCACCTACCTACCACATACACTGACCTGCCTTCCTGACACATACACTGACCTACCTTTCACATACACTGACCTACCTACCGGACACATACACTGACCTACCTACCTGACACATACACTGACCTACCTACCTGACACATACACTGACCCACCTACCTGACACATACACTGACCCACCTACCTGACACATACACTGACCCACCTACCTGACACATACACTGACCTACCTAACTGACATATACACTGACCCACCTACCTGACACATACACTGACCTACCTACCTACCACATACACTGACCCACCTACCTACCCCATACACTGACCCACCTACCTGACACATACACTGACCTACCTACCTACCTACCACATACACTGACCTACCTACCTACCTACCACATACACTGACCTACCTACCACATACACTGACCTACCTACCTACCTGACACATACACCGACCTACCTACCACATACACTGACCTACCTACCTACCTACCTACCTACCTACCTACCTACCTACCACATACACTGACCTACCTACCACATACACTGACCCACCTACCTACCACATACACTGACCTACCTACCTACCTACCACATACACTGACCTACCTACCACATACACTGACCTACCTACCTACCTGACACATACACTGACCTACCTACCACATACACTGACCTACCTACCTACCTACCACATACACTGACCTACCTACCACATACACTGACCCACCTACCTACCACACACACTGACCTACCTAACTGACTCATACACTGACCTACCTGACACATACACTGACCCACCTACCTGACATATAGACTGACCCACCTACCTGACACATACACTGATCTACCTACCTGACACATACACTGACCCACCTACTTGACATATACACTGACCCACCTACCTACCACATACACTGACCTACCTCATACACTGACCTACCTACCTACCTACCACATACACTGACCTACCTACCACATACACTGACCTACCTACCAAATATACTGACCTACCTACCTGACCCATACACTGACCTACCTACCACATACACTGACCCACCTACCTACCCCATACACTGACCCACCTACCTGACACATACACTGACCTACCTACCTACCACATACACTGACCTACCTACCTACCTACCACATACACTGACCTACCTACCACATACACTGACCTACCTACCTACCTGACACATACACTGACCTACCTACCACATACACTGACCTACCTACCTACCTACCTACCACATACACTGACCTACCTACCACATACACTGACCCACCTACCTACCACACACACTGACCTACCTAACTGACTCATACACTGACCTACCTGACACATACACTGACCCACCTACCTGACATATAGACTGACCCACCTACCTGACATATACACTGATCTACCTACCTGACACATACACTGACCCACCTTCTTGACATATACACTGACCCACCTACCTACCACATACACTGACCTACCTCATACACTGACCTACCTACCTACCACATACACTGACCTACCTACCAAACCCATACACTGACCTACCTACCACATACACTGACCCACCTACCTACCCCATACACTGACCCACCTACCTGACACATGCACTGACCTACCTACCTACCACATACTTTGACTTACCTACCTACCACATACACTGACCCACCTGACTACCACATACACTGACCCACCTACCTACTACATACACTGACCTACCTACCTACCACATCCACTGACCTCCTACCTGACACATACACTGACCTACCTACCAAATACACTGACCTACCTACCTGACACATACACTGACCTACCTACCTGACATATACACTGACCCACCCACCTACCACATACACTGACCTACCTACCTGAAACATACACTGGCTCACCTGACTTCTATTTCCTGCATTACTCACACCCCCCGTCCCCCACACACTGCTCGATGTAGATGAGGAGGATCCATCCTCCTCCTTACCTCTGCACTTCAGCGACCATCACACCAGGGATTTCCACAGCGCTGGGCAGGCAGTATTGATTAGGTGTTCCCTGCCAGCACCGCCACCCAGCCGCTCCATGGTGTCCCTGCTGGCTGGGAGGTCAGCTAACAGATGCTGCACCTCTTGATGCTCCTATCTCCACCGAGCCGAACCCCACCCCTCCGCTGCACACACACAGACACACAGCGCCGCACCAGAGGGACACGCTGGAGCAAAGGAGTCCTGGAGCGGTGCTGTGTGAGGAGATGTGCAGCAGACGCTCAGCGCGACATTGGCGGCACGCAGCAGATGTTTTCCCAAGACATCCAGCCCGGCACTGAACAGGGGCCAGCTCACACACGCCTGGAGACAGAGGCAGACAGAGGTTGTGGCTGCGCTCTAGGCGGTAGTGCGCCCTAGGCGGCTGCCTACTTCGCCTAGTGGTAGCACCGGCCCTGCAAACCACAAACGTTACCATTGCAGATGCAAATTTAGAATGGGTCACAATTTTGTGTGTTTTTTATTGTTTCCAAATAATCATAATTTGAGCCCAAAAAATGTGATAGGTGTACCAACATCACAAATAAAAATGTATTTCCCAAAAATCAGAGGGTAACATCACTATTCTACACTCACCCACCAAAAAACACCAAATATCCCAGAATAAATCAAGAAGAATAACTCTTGAGTAATGTAATTCCACCACCTATATGTCCAAAGAAATGCAGTATATGTATATTTATATGTAGGAGGTTTCCACATGTGGCAGCTCTGTGGCTTAGAGGTTAGCACTTCGAACTTCTGCTTAGCATCTCTGAGGGTCTGAGTTTGTATCCCAAGCATGCCGCTTCATGTAGAGAAGTTGTCTCATCTCCCTATGTTGTTAAACATAACTCCTGACTCAGGTCCCTAAAACTATGTCTAAATGTAGTATTTATGTGTAGGAGGGTTCCACCACCATTGTAAATCTTGCCAGATACACTATCTAGCCAAAAGTACTGGGATGCCTGCCTTTACACACACATGAATTTTAATGGCAGCCCAGTCTTAATCCATAGGGTTAAAATTTGATTTGGCCCACCCTTTGCAGCTATAACAGCTTCTGGGAAGGCGGGGAAGGCTGTCCACAAGGTTTAGTGTGTCTATGGGAATGTTTGACCATTTTCCAGAAGCGCATTTGTGAGGCCAGTCACTGATGTTGGATGAGAAGGTCTGGCTCGCAGTCTCTGCTCTAATTCAGCCAAAAGGTGTTCTATCGGGTTGAGGTCTGGACTCTGTGCAGGCCAGTCAGGTTCCTCCACCCCAAACTCCCTCATCCATGTCTTTATGGATGTTGCTTTGTGCACTGGTGTGCAGTCATGTTGGAACAGGAAGCGGCCATCCCCAAACTGTTTTCACAAAGTTGGGAGCATGAAATTGTCTAAAATGTCTTGGTATGCTGATGCCTTAAGACAGGGATCCTCAAACTATGGCCCTCCAGCTGTTGCGGAACTACACATTCCATGAGGCATTGTAAAACTCTGACATTCACAGACATTACTAGGCATGATGGGAATTGTAGTTCCTGAACAACTGGAGAGCCGTAGTTTGAAGACCCCTGCCTTAAGAATTCCCTTCACTGAAACTAAGAGGCCAAGCCCAACCCCTGAAAAACAACCCCACATCATAATCTCCCCTCCACCAAATGATTTGGACCAGTGCAAAAACCAAGGTCCATAAAGACATGAGTGAGTGAGTTTGGGGTGGAGGAACTTGACTGGCCTGTACAGAGTCCTGACCTCAACAGAACACCTTGTGGATGAATTAGAGCGGAGACTGTAAGCCAGGCCTTCTCATCCAACATCAGTGGCTGACCTCACAAATGCACATCTGGAAGAATGGTCAAACATTCACATAGACACACTCCTAAACCTTGTGGACAGCCTTCTCAGAAGAGTTGAACCTGTTATAGCTGCAAAGGGCGGGCCAAATCAATTGTGAACCCTACAGACTAAGACTGGGATGCCATTACAGTTCATGTGCGTATCAAGGCAGGGGTCCCAATACTTAGGACAATATATTGTATATTGCTTGTGACACAGCATGGCTATGGACTTAGGGCTTGTTCGCACTACAGAAATGCAGTCTACATGTGGGAGGCTGCCCAATGGCTAAGTGGGTAGCAATTTCGTTTAGCAGCTCTGGGGTTGCTGGTTCAATTCCCCAACATGCTAATGCTTGTTGGGGAAATAATGTTTATATGTTCTCCATGTGTAGGTTTCTCACTACATTCCAAAGACATGCTGGCATGTTATTTGTCTCCTGTCAAAATAGTCTCTAATGTAAGAAAGTTAGTTTTGGACTTTAGATTGGAAGCTCATTGCAGCCAGGGACTGATGTTAATGTCTGTTAGCACTAATCACGCCCAGGGACTTGAACATTAAAAATTGTAGGGTTTACACTGAATAGGTACATATGCTTAGAAAACTGTTGCTTTGTTCACGTGCATGCAAATGAACTTTGATCTTTGGCCTGTAGTTGAAGATTTGATGCACATTGCCAAGGGCTAACACAGTTGCAAATAGTATTATGTGTTCCTGCTCATCAGGTGCAATCACTTTAGACAGATTGAAAGATACTGGTGGGCGTGTACTTCTATTGGGTGTGTGTCAGTGTGCTAACAATACAACCTATCTTTTATAAAGGGCTGCAGTAGGGGGGGTTCATTTGGCCTGAGAAGGCCAGGTTTTTTGCTGTGATTTGTGGGGGGGAGAGAAGGAATGATAGTGTGCATAATGACAAACGCCCAACTAGAGCTGTTTACTGAAATTCTTGTGCATTCTTTCCATCAAAAGTGGGTTTATGTGGCCATGCTGTCAATGTTGTGTGTGTATTGTTCCTGTCTGACCATGCATTCATGGTTTGGAAGCATCTGCTGACCTTCTACTCTTTGATCTCATTGCTTAATCATGTACACAGAAATGCAGCTTCCAGCAGAACATGGTCACCAATGTATGTATGTGTGTGTGGATTGTGGGGTGGGGGTGGGTGTTATAGTTTGAATATGTGCCTTTTTAATATCATGCTGGAATGCTTTGTAAGAATAATGACTGTTAAGTATGTTTCTAATAATCTTGCAGATAGAAATGTGATGTGGGTTGGTGGGTGAGTAGTTGTACTACGAAATGGGTTGCCCGTTATACACTGAAAGTAAAGCTGTGCCTACTCTAAGTTTTAGACAAATTTTAGATTGTAAGCTCCTATGAACAGGACCCTTAAAACCCTATTGCTAACTGTTTTGCTAAATGTAGCACCATATATCCTGTAGAATTTTTTTTTATGCTAGTAAATTAATGTACATAATTTGGTTTCTGCTGGCAAAATAAAAGTACATTATTAAGCTTGTTGTTTTTTCTCTTTTCTTTCTTCTTTTGAATTAGTTTTGGGGGTGGTGGTTTTGGGGAAGTGCAAAATATCTTACTTATACCAATAGAAATTATAAGATATAATTGTGCACCAAAAAACCTAATCTCTTCAGCACACCTGCAAGTAAATGATAAAGGTGTTTAGGTGGAGTCTTTGTATATAACAGCTGTGGAGAATTGCAGGTAATGAATTCAACTGATGGATAAGCAATGTTGTATGTGTCAGCCCTGGTTCACATTGGTGCGATTTGACATGTCAAATCGGTGGCAATTGCACCATCCTAATCGGTGCAGTGCTGCAATTTACAAAAGTAGTTTCTGTACTAATTTTGGCGACTTCGGGGTGCAATTTCCATTGACTTCAGTGCAGGAACTCGCACAGATGTCTCTGAAATTCCCCCTGCAGTCGGAACTGACATGCGGGAATGAAATTGTGTGAGTTCAACTGAACTTGCACGATTTCATTCCCGCTGTCAGTGTGAACCAGGGCTCAAACTGGGCCTTTGTTAGTAATTCACCTGCTGCAGGGACACCATTTCTCATCAAACTCCTTTAAGTTGGCCTTCAAATATCATTATATGTAGAAATACAGATTTGCAAATTTGCATATCTGCAAATAAACAAAAATAAAAAATTTTAATCGTGGTTGCGATCAAATATTCACAGCTGTGATCAATAGAGCGTGATTTCACGTTCTGACCCGGAAATGAGTTATTGTAATCACCCAGAAGTTCCTGTGCTGGTCAGGATCTTGATCTAGGTTGACATGGTGAGGTCCCTCTTTAGCAAAGTGGAGGTGCTGCTCATTTGCCGGGTAAGTGTAGGATATGTACTTGTGCTTACTCAATGTAGGGGTGGATCTGGTAGTTAGATTTGGTGTGAGTGGGGTTCATTGATTTGTTTGGCATCACCACACATTTGCTTTTAGCCCATGTGCACACATCACTTCCTGCATTTGTTCTGCTGATGTAAATCGGTAAGGACTATGCAAATATAAATGATAGCTCCTTTTATTTAAAAAAAAAAATATATATATATATATATATATATATATATATGGCTTGTTTCACACTTGGGCGACTTTTCCAGCAAATTTGGACCTCCGAGTTGCATGACAAGTTGCACTCCATGATTCTCAATGATAGCCATTCATGTCTGTGCTACGTCAAGTCGCACCAACTTCAAAGTAGTCTCTGTACTACTTTGGTGTGACTTTCCTGCGACTTGAGGTACATAGGTTGCTATATTACACAGGCATTCCCAGAAGTTGGGGCCAAGTTGCAGCAGCAAATTGGCAGCAAAATAGTGTGACTTTCAGGTCTGAATAAGAATAATGGATAATACCTTTGAATTTGTTCCTATTCTCACTTGTGCATCCTGAACATGGGCGTAGCATAAGGGGTTGCAGGGTTCACAATTGCAACCCTGCCCCTAGCTCTAGGGGGCCCCTGCAGCCTCCCTGTCATATTATCATATCCTCCACAAAATCCAGCTCCGATCTGCCCTAGGGCCCCACAGCCACACCCCAGTACTGGGCTCCTGCTTTGCCTTCCACAGTCCACACCCCTCTGTTCCCATTGGCTGGGGAGAAACTGTGAGCTATTTCCTGAATGGAGAGGAGCACAAGGTGAGAACAGCCCAGGATGGGGAAGTGTAGTCTAGGCTGCGTCGAAGAACACAGCAGCGGGAAAAGACGGCGGCGGCAGGAGAGATGGCTCAGGAAGAAGGCAGCTTGGGGAGAAGAACATCAGACACTAGTAAATGTATTTTCTTTTTTTTTCGTTTCAATATTTTTATTGAGTTTTGACAAATGACAAGAAAATGCAATCCCACAATAGTAAAGTACAGTTTCAAAAAACAAAAATCCAAACTTGAAGGATATTTTGAGTAAGTAGACATAGTAAATTAAGGCTATAGAAGAGATTATTACAAGAATTAACCAGTCCCCTCCAGATTTGGAGAAGCTGCTTTCTCCTTGGTCCTGAACCTCCAAGGAATCTTAGTTACTGAAGATCCATCCAGGTGGGCTCGCTAGGCTCCACCTGCCAGGAAGACTGCCACCACACCACCCCCATGGGAACACACTGTGGACGTGGGGACACCCTCCCGACAGACACAGAGCCCGCAGCCCACCCCCCCAAACCACATC
This sequence comes from Aquarana catesbeiana, assembly GCF_042186555.1. Taxonomy (NCBI): domain Eukaryota; kingdom Metazoa; phylum Chordata; class Amphibia; order Anura; family Ranidae; genus Aquarana; species Aquarana catesbeiana. Next base: position 40,168,848 of record NC_133326.1, read on the forward strand.
AGTTTGAGGGCAAAAGGTCGAGCTAGACCGAGGGGGGGGCTGTTTACAATGGATGAACCTATCTTAGTGAGCAAATTGAACAAAACTTTGTTTTTAATATCACGAATATCCTACCAAGTTCTGCAGATAACAGTGTAACATTATTCACAGAGTTACAGAATGCCACCCCAACAAAAGTCTGCCAGGAAGGAAGAGAGGTGAAAATAAAGTTAAGGGAGCTTCAGAGTGCCCCCCAGAAGAGAAAGGAGAGAAGAGAGAAGCTGATAGAGAAAAGATTCTACCAGGAAGTTCCTACTACTAGGCTGTGATACCAGAGCAGAGGGGAATTTTGTTATAGTAAATGTATTTTCTATGGGTGATTGTGCTAAGCCCAATAGGCTAGTGGTCAGCACTTCTACCTTGAAAAAGGCATTAAAGGACTCATGGGTTCAAATCCCACAGAGGGATACTAAAAGTTGACATTGGTGAAAAAAGGTGAATGAAATTAGCCAAAGCAGCATATGCTGAAAATAGGGATGAGCCGGTTCGCACCAGAACAGGCAAAAAATTTGTTCGAACACCCTTAAAGTCTATGGGACTCGAACATGAATAATCAAAAGTGCTAATTTTAAAGGTTTATATGTAAGTTATTGTTATAAAAAGTGTTTGGGGACCTGGGTCCTGCCCCAAGGGACATGGATCAATGCAAAAAAAAGTTTTAAAAACGTCCGTTTTTTCGGGAGCTGTGATTTTAATAATGCTTAAAGTGAAACAATAAAAGTGTAATATTCCTTTAAATTTCGTACCTTGGGGTGTCTATAGTATGCCTGTAAAGGGGCACATGTTTCCCATGTTTAGAACAGTCTGACAGCAAAATTACATTTCAAAGGAAAAAAAGTCATTTAAAACTACTCGCGGCTATTAATGAATTGTCGGTCCGACAATACACATATAAGTTCATTGATAAAAACGGCATGGGAATTCCCCACAGGGGAACCCTGAACCAAAAGTTTTTTTAAAAATGGCGTGGGGGTCCCCCTAAATTCCATACCAGGCCCTTCAGGTGTGGTATGGATATTAAGGGGAACCCCGGCCAAAATTTAAAAAAAAATGGCGTGGGGGTCCCCCTCAAAATCTATACCAGACCCTTCAGGTCTGGTATGGATATTAAGGGGAACCCCACGCCAAAATGTAAAAAAAAATGGCGTGGGGTCCCCCCAAAAATCCATATCAGACCCTTATCCAAGCACGCAACCTGGCAAGCCGCAGGAAAAGGGGGGGACGAGAGAACTGTACCAGGCCACTTGCGTCAACATTGGGAGGGTGCTTTGGGGTAGCCCCCCCAAAGCACCTTGTCCCCATGTTGATGGGGACAAGGGCCTCATTCCCACAACCCTTGCCTGGTGGTTGTGGGGGTCTGTGGGCGGGGGGCTTATCGGAATCTGGAAGCTCCCTTTAACAAGGGGACCCCCAGATCCCACCCCCCCCTGTGTGAAATGGTAAGGGTTTGTACCCTTACCATTTTACAAAAAAACTGTCAAAAATGTTAAAAATGACAAGAGACAGTTTTTGACAATTCCTTTATTTAAAGTCTTCTCTTTTCCATCTTCTTTCTTCTATCTTCTTTCTTCTATCTTCCTTCGGTTTCTTCCTCCATCTTCTTCTTCTTCTGGTTCTTCCTCCGGTGTTCTTGTCCGGCATCTTCCTCCGCAGCATCTTCTTCCCTTCTTCTTCTTGGGCCACTCCGCATCCATGATGGGAGGCTCCCGCTGTGTGATGCTTCTGGTCTTCTGACGGTTCTTAAATAACGGAGGGCGGGGCCACCCGGTGACCCCACCCCCTCTGACGCACGGGGACTTCCCTGTGGCATTCCCCATAACATCAGAGGGGATGGGGTCACCCATTACGTTCCAGATTCCGATAAGCCCCCCGCCCGCAGACCGCCACAACCACCGGGCAAGGGTTGTGGAGATGAGGCCCTTGTCCTCATCAACATGGGGACAAGGTGCTTCGGGGGATACCCCAAAGCACCCTCCCAATATTGAGGGCTTGTGGCCTGGCTCTTTCGTCCCCCCTCTTTTCCTGCGGCCTGCCAGGTTGTATGCTCGGATAAGGGTCTGATATGGATTTTTGGGGGGACCCCACGCCATTTTTTTTTAATTTTGGCGCGGGGTTCCCCTTAAAATCCATACCAGACCTGAAGGACCTGGTATGGAATTTAGGGGGACCCCCACGCCATTTTTTAATAAAATTTTGGTTCGGGGTTCCCCTGTGGGGAAATCCCATGCCGTTTTTATCAATGAACTTTTATGTGTATTGTCAGACAGAAAATTCATTAATAGCCGCAAGTAGTTTTAAATGACTTTTTTTCCTTTGAAATGTCATTTTGCTGTCAGACTGTTCTATACACGGGAAACATGCGCCCCTTTACAGGCATACTATAGCCACCCCCCAGGTACGAAATTTAAAGGAATATTACACTTTTATTGTTTCTCTTTAAGCATTATTAAAATCACTGCTCCCGAAAAAATGTCAGTTTTTAAAACGTTTTTTGCATTGATCCATGTCCCCTGGGGCAGAACCCAGGTCCCCAAACACTTTTTATGACAATAACATACATATAAGCCTTTAAAATTAGCACTTTTGATTTCTCACATAGACTTTTAAAGGGTGTTCCACGGCTTTCGAATTTGCCACGAACACCCCAAATTGTTCGCTATTCAGCGAGCTGGCGAACAGCCGATGTTTGAGTCGAACATGAGTTTGACTCAAACTCGAAGCTCATCCCTAGCTGAAAATAGGCCAGTGGTCTATGTCTTCAAGACCCCCTAACAGTCCAGATTTTAGGTTTTACCTTGGGAAGATGCAGACTAGAATACTGAAATCACTAAGCAGCAAATGATATCACCTGTAATGTATTTCAGTTATCTTGCAAACCTGGCCTTTTAGTGGGTCCTGAGGACAGGAGTTGAGAACCACTGAAATAGGTGAATGCCAATTAGCCAATGCACTTTAGTTTGGCTGACTCTATTATATTAACTCTTCCAATGCATACAAAACTAGGAATTCTAATTGCAATATACATCAATAGATGTACACGAGGTATAGCACATCTTACATAAAAAGTTTCTTTCCCATACATGGATCATTATTGCAGTGCAGTGCTATATAATAACTTAGTAGAAATTGGCATTTGCCAATAGGTGAATGCCAATTAGCCAATGCACTTTAGTTTGGCTAACTCTATTATATTAACTCTTCAAATGCATACAATGTTATGCAAGTATTCAATAATATTATGGTGTGGAATTCCAAGCATCACACGCTAGTTAACGGGCAGTTTACATTTCTTTGTTTATTTTAGATCGCTTGTGCAATAAAAGCATAAACACAGCTCGTGGATGGTAAATTGGCTGGGATTAGAATTCATACCTTGAGTGCTGTGGTGACATCTGAGCAGACCACCAAGCCATTGTGCTAAGTACACTGAGACCTGTATAATAGTGTAGTATGATTAAAGAATGAACATAAATAACTACCACTTTATAGTCACCTAAATAAAAAAAACATGAAAAAACCAACATACAATAAATAGGTAACCTAAATGTTCAATACATGTAAATTGACAGAATAGCAGACATGACTCTGTAATAATCATTCATAACTGTATTCGTTAGCAAAAGAAGGAAAAAAAATAGGAATACTAATTGCAACATACATCAATAGATGCACACGAGGTATAGCACATCTTACATAAAAAGTTTCTTTCCCATACATGGATCATTATTGCAGTGCAGTGCTATATAATAACTTAGTAGAAATTGGCATTTGCATATCCGCGGAAATGCCAATTAGCGCTGATTTACAAATTTACTAATGTATGTTGGCCACTAATAGCATTCTTTTTCATTTGCACGTTTGCCTGTTGAAATTTTAATTGCCTAAAATGGGCGCTATTACATGTACTAGCGCTCAGTACTTCCCGGCGCTATAGTAAATGACCCCCAAAGTGTTATTTGTTGCTATGGTATTCATAATTGGCCCTCCCGCACCAGACCTGCTCCACCTCCCAAACTCTGCCACACTGCTGGAGCCAATAGGTATGGCTTTGGGGAATTTATAATGGGGAGGTCTGTGATAAAGGGACTCTGATGTAATGGGGGTACTATCTCATGGGAAGACTCTGATGTGAAGGGAGGTTCTAGTGCAAAGGGGGATTCTGATGCAATCGGGAGACCTTTGACATGATCGGGAGACCTCTGATGTGATGGGAGACCTCTGAAGTGATGGGGAGAACTCTGATGTGATTGGGGGGATTGTGATGTGATAGAGGGACTCTGATATAATAGGGGTACTCTGTCATGGATGTAATCTGATGTGAAGGGTGGGTCTTACATATAGGGGGCCTCTGATGTGACAGGGTATGAAGGAAGGAAGACCCCCACTATGGGACTTTTTTGGGTCTGAATTTCACCAAATACTCAAAGGTAATATTTAAAGTTTAAAATCTCAAATACAAATTTTTATTAAGCACATATTAAAAAACAACAAGTTATGGCTGATATTTTATGCGAACAGGAACGTTTTTGTATACGTGAACAGTGTTCTACAGTGTCTGTTGACATCAAATATGGTCCAAATAGTGGCCAGTCGCAACAGAATCATCCGACATGTTTCAGAATGATATTCTTTCTTTGGGGGTGCAGACTGGTAAAACAAGGACACTTCTAGAATAGAACATATGTATGCAGTCAAAAAACACAGACTATATATCCAATATGTTAAACAATATCAATATTGTTGTTCATTGTTTACTTACAGAGTATTCAATATTCAAAACATGCAATGGAATCCTGATGTGACAGGGGGACCTCTGACATGAAGAGGGACCTGTAATGTTCAATTAACTTCATTTAGGCAGTTTTGTTCATTGTCCCAGACTTTTTTATATTTTAGACTAGGGTGCCTCCAGATTTTGTGTTTTTTTTAAGGGTGCCATTATCGAAAAAAAGTTTGAGAATTACTGAGGAGTTAGAAGACATTTTGCACCAATTCTGCCTGCTAAACCTAAATATAATTACTTGGGTTCTGCCTCAGGCTTTTCCACCAAAGGGCTTTCTCCATGACCAGTAAACCTTGGATCTCTTTTATCAGTGTCAGAATTAAAAACTGTCAGTATTGTCCTGTAACAACCAATCAGAAAATAGCCTTCTTTCTTTGCAACTTTTCAGTCTAGGCATACATCCGCCTGACAACAATGCAACGCAATATTGTATTTCAGAAACGTTGGTTATAAAGCTGCACATATTTAAATGTATACATATCCAACATATGCTCAGTTACCCTTCACGCTCCAGTTGACGTCCCTATGACGAAACGCGTAGGGCGTGGCCTATTTTGACGCTTTTGCATCATCTCCCAGAGGATCACCAACTTAAATCTGACGCTCTCCTGTTTTGATGACACTTGGTTGCCTATCATAAACTGCTTAAATGTGAGTACCATTCTGTCACCTGCGTTCAATAAAGAGTGTTTTATGGTTTTACGCTATGGAATCTCCTCTTTCTTCTCTTATACCTAAAACGTCACCGTGACCCAGAAACAGCCTGTGGATTGCCGCACAGTGGCATACACTGTGACTGCGCATTACCCCCGCAGGGGTTAAAGAAGCTGCCTAAAACATCACTGTGACCCAGAAACAGCCTGTGGATTGCCGCACAGTGGCATACACTGTGACTGCGCATTACCCCCGCAGGGGGTTAAAGAAGCTGGTGAGTGTCCGCATGATCACAAAACACGAGCACCTGGTCACCAAGATTAATACAAATATCTGCCTTGTTTTACAAAGATGTCAAGTTTTTCACTTAAGTTGCACTGAGCACTAGTCACGATTTAACCTATGTAATTATTCAGCAATGTTATGTTCGTCAAAGACTTTTAAATCAATCACTATATGGGGTTCTTATGCGGATGGAATAGTTTTGGCTAAAGTCATTTTTTTATTTCATCCCCTGTTCCCTTTCCCCCCTCCCCCAATTCAAAGGGGGCCAACCTAGCCGTTAAATATGCTATATGCGATTTTGTTCATATTTTGTTTATAATTTACATGCGACTTTACATGTGGGATTTGGCTACACACGACTTACAAAGTATTTTTTAAACTAGGACAACGTTACACCTACACACTCCAAAGGGGGTCACTTTGCTGTTTTATGTTTGGTTTTATTTTCGTTGAATTTTTTATTTGCAATTTTGGTCTATACTTTATATGCGACTTTACATATGGTATTTGGCTACACATGATTTACAAAGTATTTCTATGAATTAGGACAGCGCCACACCCACACACTAACCCTTCACTCAGTTACCCTTAACCCCTTTCCATCCACCTGGCATCCCTTTAACTGGACTTATACCCCCAGGGGTGGGAAGGTCTGCCTAATCATGTGACCACTTTGAATGGCTGTGAACACATGATTAGGTCCTGAGACCCAATTGGCTGGGAGTCCTAAGACCCAATTGGCCGCGAGTCCTAACTCCCTATTGGCCGGGAGGAGGAGCGACCACTGGGACTTGGGAGGAGACGCAGGGGGGGAAGCCCCCACCTGGAGGGGGTAAGTGCGGGGCTGGTGGGGGGCCTGGTGGGCAACAGGCGATCGATTGAGCAGCAATCAATTGAGTGAGCACTGGGGGGGGGCCTGGCTGAGGGGGGCCATGGGCCACCCCCCCAAGAAAATTGAGCACCAGCCATCACTGGAACTGCTCCTACCAGTTCCTGAACATTGGTACAGACTGAGAGCTGTTCTTGACAATCTGCAGTCTGAGTGATTACTGGTAAAGGGAGAATGAGGAGGTGTTTCCTTCTGGCTGCAGCAGACCAATGGCTGAATAATGACATAACGTTTATGAATAAATTTACTGTTTAATTTAACTTGTTGGGAATTGCCAGGAATGTTTTAAAGCAGGTTTTAAATAGGGATGGGCCGAACACCCCCACCCAGTTTGGTTCGCACCAGAACATACCGAACAGGCAAAAAATTTGGCAGAACACACGAACACCGTTAAAGTCTATGGGACACAAACATGAATGATCAAAAGTGCTCATTTTAAAAGCTTATATGCAAGTTATTGTCATAAAAAGTATTTGGGGACCCTGGTCCTGCCCCAGGGGACATGTATCAATGCAAAACATTTTTTTTAAAACGTCAGTTTTTTCAAGAGCAGTGATTTTTTTAATGCTTAACGTGAAACAATAAAAATGAAATATTCCTTTAAATTTCGTGCCTGGGGGGTGTCTATAGTATGCCTGTAAAGTGGCGAGTTTTCCCACGTTTAGAACAGTACCACAGCAAAATGAGATTTCTAAAGGAAAAATTGTAATTTAAAACTGCTCGTGGCTTTAATGAATTGTCGGGTCTCAGGGATTTAGATAAAGCTCATTGAAAAAAAGAGCATGGGATCCCCCCCAGTCCATTACCAGGTCCTTTGGGTCTGGTATGAATATTAAGGGAAACCCCAAACCAAAATGTAAAAAAAAATAAAAAAATAAAAATGTCCCACGAAGTCCATTCATCTTCTATCGCTCCGCCGACGGACCGGAAAAAAAAAGAAAACCCGCCACCGATCTGCCTCCATGGGAGGCTCCCGCCGTATGATGCTTCAGCGCCTTTGACAGTTCTTATATAACTGAGGGCAGGGCCACACGGTGACATACCTGGGTGACCCCGCCCCCTCTGAAGCACAGGGACTTCCCCATGGCTTCCACTGGCATCAGAGGGGGGCGGGGCCACCCGGTTACTTAATACTATAGACACCCCCGAGGCACGATATTTAAAGGAATATCCCATTTTTATTGTTTCACTTTAAGCATTAAAAAAATCACTGCTCCTGAAAAAACGGCCGTTTTTAAAAAATAAATTTGCATTGATACATGTCCCCTGGGACAGGAACCAAGTCCCCAAACACTTTTTATGACAATAACTTGCATATAAGCCTTTAAAATTATCCTTTTTGATTTTTCATGTTAGTGTCCCATAGGCTTTAACGGTGTTCCGAATTTTCCCCAAACACCGCATATTGAACTTATGCTCGGGCCGAACCGTTCGCCCATCCCTAGTTTTAAACCCCAAAATATTATTTTATTTCAACTTACCAATTTGTAGGCATGATGGCTGCATTCATTTTCCTTTTTTAGGCTTTTTTCCTTTTTTTTCACCTGTTGATACTGCCAGCAAGTCTGCTATTTTTTAACTTTCGTATAACAGACCAAACTGTCCAGCAAAATTGGCAGTTAGAAAGTTGAGACAAACCATTTTTTTTTTATAATCACTTTTTCTTTATTAAGACAAATTTCAACATACAACATAGAAATACACATTTCACAATATATCTATATACTGTAAATCTTTTCATTACCATACACCGCACTAACCCCCACACACACACACACGCACACAGAAAACACACCGGATCCTTGATCATGTCCTCTCTCAAAAGAGAGAAAGAAAAAAAAAAGGAAAAAAGCCCACCCACTTACCTACCCATAACCAAAACTCAATTTGTGCAAAACATTACTCAAAGTATAATTAAGAAGGGCCCTATTGCGTCAAACAACCAACAATACAAAAAAAAAAAAAGTAATAAAAAAAAATATATAAAAAAAATAAAAGTGTATAATTTCTAATTACTATTTTTGTGTCCTATTGTGTTTAGTGTTTTAATTCAATATAATCTCACTCTACTATTTCATTTTTTATACCTCTCCACGTTACATTTCAATCTACCCTTCCTTATGTGATTCCATTACGTGTTGCCCATCTTGTGCCTAATTTACTATTATAACTTATCCTCTTCCTTTAATGACATCAATCATCTCTCCACTGTGCCTCCCAGAGGAGGAAAAAAGAAGCAACACAAAAAACAACACAAAAAAAGAAAAAAACCCCAACTCCTCCCAATTTCCCCCCACCAGATGCAACTCATAGACTATCCTATCCATAACACAGCATTGCCCCAAAAGGGTTTAATCCACCCCTATTTCTGAGGAGTAATACAGCCATCCTGCCTATGTATATTTAAATGTATTTAACATGATCAGCTTTAGACCCCTGAAACAGCCGCTGCAGTCTCTCCAATGTGAAAGCCCTGAGGGCTTTCACACTGGAGCGGTGCGCTAGCAGGACGCTGAAAAAAGTCCTGCTAGCAGCATCTTTGGTGCGGTGAAGGAGCGGTGTGTACACATTGAAATCAATGGGGCAGCGCGGCTATGCCGCTGGCATAGCGCTGGCATAGCGCTGCTGCAGCGGCGCTTTGCGGGCGGTTTTAACCCTTTTTTGGCCGCTAGCGGGGGTTAAAACCGCCCCGCTAGTGGCCGAATATAATAAAATGACGTTAAATCAGCGCTAGAAATAGCGGCGTTTTACCGCGGACGCCGCCCCCGCCCCAGTGTGAAAGGGGCCTTATCGTAAAAGGAAAAAAAAAACTGTTGCTGCAACTGCTTAAAAAGAGTTGTCTGATATTAGACTTTAAATTGTTAGACAAGTCCATCTAAATTTGCTAGCGAATGTAAAACTACTCTCCCCCACAGACTGACACTGCTGCTGGCCAAAGTAGCATTGCTCAGGGCCGTCTTACTGCATGGGCAACCCTAGGGCCCACGGGTGGATGGGGGCCCTATGATAATCTTCCATTAGATCATATTTGCCAACTGTCCCGGATTTGCCGGGATAATCACACTTTTTACTAAGCTGTCCCAGGATGACCATGTCCCAAACAGCTTCCAGGAACTTGTATTGTGCCCTCCTGATCCCCCTGTACTGTACCCTTCCGCCCCCCCCCCCCCCATTCTGTGCCCTTTGTGTTGGTTGGTCTTTTGTTTATGCCATGTTTTCCTATTGTTTAAAATCTATTTCATTAAAAGTACTAATAAATACATGTTTAGTTCTATCTACTATTTATATTTTCATCCTTGAGAGTAGGTGCATAAATTGGGGCAGGCTAGTAGGGGCTCAGTGTATTACTTTGCCAGGGGCAAATGATGCTATTAAGACAGCCCTACCATTGCTCCTCCATCCAAAGTGGAGACAGCCTATAAATAAAGGGAAAAAAAAGCCTAAAAAAGAAAACTAAGGCAGAGACCACATCTAAGGATTGAGAAGCTGCAACATTTTTATTTTTTTGCTTTGATTCAATTCATAATTGTAAAATTGCTGAACTATGCTTGCCTACTTTGAGCCGTCAGCTGTTAACAATAGTGGTATTTTCTAGGTTAACTTGAGTTTCCATAATAAATCCCAGTTCTTGCAAACTTAAGTTCGTAAGCTTTAGAATACTAGATATAATAACAGATATGAAAAAATTCTATTAGGGCTTAAGGCTTTAAAGGCAGAGATTTAGATACACCATGAGAAAATGTTCAGTAGAAGAGTTTGTATTAATCATCAGAATTATTTTGGGACTTTTGGAAGGGAAGATAATTTTTAAATCTGAAATTGTCATTGAAAGCACCATTTAGGATGGCACCCTTGGTTATTATTGATCTCCTAACCAAAGCAAGCAATTAAGATTTTACTGGTTGGCTAAAAATTCGGTGGTTTCAGTGTATGGGCATTACCATTCTATAAACTGATTTTCTGTTGTGTTTTTACATAACGCTAATTGGTATCATAAAATAAAATCTGAGCTCTGTAAAGCCATATTGGTGCTCTGGGTATCCATTTAAAACCTACTCTGTCTGGATAAAGGGCATCTCGCTTGCTAATAAGTGTTAAATTGGTGCATCAAATTTTAATAAGCCCTTTAATGCAGCATGGCTGGTGTTCTCTGTCATTTGGTTTTGCGTTATAAATGATGTTATGCTTTATATCAGCTTGTAGTGCCTAGAAGTATGGAGCGAATCAAGGAAATATTATGCATCACAGGAGCTAAGTGGACAGATCCAAAGCTGTAAGACCCCATACATACTATTGGATTTTCTGCAGATTTTTGTCAAAACCATGTAGTGCAAGGGCCTGCCTGATTGCATACAAATTGAAACTCTTAAGGTTTGACCTCATATTATATAGTTTTGGTCAATCTGAAGACAAAAACCTGCAGAAAATCTAGTAGTGTGTATGGGGGTCTTAAGGCCCGTACACGCGGTCAGAAAATCTGAAGTTAAATTTCGTCCAATAAACGATCTGTCGATTTTCTGATCGTTAGTATGCTACTTTTGACAGTCGATTACAAATTTTTCGACAGACAAAAACTGGATGTGCAGGCTCCAAAATTTTTGTTTGATGTGATCACAACGTCCGATTTTCTTTTTATTAGTATGGTTTTCTGGCTAAAAAAAAAAACTGAAGAGCAAGACTAGGCATGCTCAGAAATGAAAGAACACATACAAAACAATTCAACACATTACGTCACTTCTGACGTTAAATTCTGTCGTCTGAAAATTTTCTGATTTTCTGGTGAGTACCCTCTTCACTTTCGATATGAGACTAGCATCCAACAAAAAACTGACGAAAATTTGCCCAATAATCTGACCGTGTGTACAAAGCTTTAGTCTTTTCCCAAGTAATCTTTAACCACTTCAATACTGGACACTTTCATCTTTTTCCTGGCCAGGCCAATTATCTGCTTTGTCGCACTTTGAATGACAATTGCGCGGTCATGCAACACTGTACCCATGTGAAATTGTTATCATTTTTTTTTAGACAGATTGAGCTTTCTTTTGGTGGTATTTAATCACCACTGGGTTTTTTTATTTGTTTGCTAAACAAATGAAAAAAGTCTGAACATTTTGAAAAAAAAAAAATATTTTTCTTCGTTTCTGTTATAAAATTTTGCAAATAAGTGATTTTTCTCCTTCACTTATGTGCACTGATGAGGCTGTACTGATGGGCACTGATGAGGAGGGACTGATGGGCACTGATGAGGAGACACTGATAGGCAGCACTGATGGGCACTGATGAGGAGGCACTGATAGGCGGCATTGATGGGCATTGATGAGTAGACACTAATAGGCGGCACTGATGGGCACTGATGAGGAGAGACTGATGGGAACTGATGAGGAGGCACTGATAGGCAACACTGATGGGCACTGATAGGCGGCACTGATGGGCATTGATGAGGAGGCACTGATAGGCGGCATTGATGGGCACTGATGAGTAGGCACTGATAGGCGGCACTGATGGGCATTGATGAGGAGGCACTGATAGGCGGAATTGATGGGCACTGATAGGCGGCACTGATGGACAATGATGTGGAGGGACTGATGGGCACTGATGAGGAGGTACTGATAGGCATGTGGTCAGCTGTGATTGGACAGAGCTGATAACATGGTAAAGGGCCAATCTGATTGGCCCATTCCCCCAATCTGTGATCAGCTGTGTCCGAAGGACATGGCAATCACAGAGCGCACCAGATGCGCGCCCCAGGGGGTATATGGTCCTGGGAGAACACCCATGGACACCCTCCCAGAAATTGACGTCCGTGCCGTAGCTGTCTTTTGGCTATAGCGCAGTCAGGAAGTGGTTAATAGGAGATCCAAAGATAATGTAAAATTGTAGATGAGTATACCAGGATTTGCTCATGGTATATTTATGCTGAGTTCATTTTATCACCGGGTGTAAAGTATTGAATGCTATGTATATAAAGAAAAATGATCAGTAAATACAGGTATTTCTGTGTTCTTACAGCACAATGCACTGCATCAGAACTGACTTTTCAGGGTAGGTTAGAGCCTAAGTTTAGGTAAAATATCTTGCCATATTTCTTCTAATGCCGCGTACACACGGTCGGACTTGCCAACGGGACAAGCTCCATTGGCATTTCCGACGGAAAAATTTAGAATATGTTCTCTATCTAAGTCCGTCAGAAATGCCGACAGAAAAAGTCCCATGGGGCATACACAGGGTCGAATTATCCGACCAAAAGCTCCCATCGGACTTTTTCTGTGGGAAATTCCGACCGTGTGTACGAGGCATTAGAGTCATTTTTTTTATTGATGGAAGTTATAGCACATATTCTATGAATGGAAGAGGGGGGCTAAATGGACGGCCCTAGTTGCCACGTTTGATGAGTACCTGTGTCAGATCCAGCGCTATTAACCCCAGTACCAGAACAGTGCAGAGAATAGGGGCAGAGGACTTGGATTTTAACTGTGACAGCTGGTGCCAGCACAAGGGACTCTTAGCATTAAATACAAGTACCATCCCTTGTGCTGATTTTTAGGCTTTAAAGTAAACACTGCAATCCTGTTATTGGCTATGCTATTACCACAATGCACAAATGTTTTTTTAAAGCTCCCAGGGTCCAATCCTTGTATTTACTAAGCCTTAAAGTGAACCTGTCTTGCCAAAAATACCTACACTGCCATTGTTTACCATCTTCCAAACTAGTTTCCAGTTCATCGTGCTCATACCATTTTACAAAACGTCACCTGGTTTTTGGCTTCTCTCTTTCAGCCAATCAACATGCCCTGAATCCCTGGTCTCTAGTGCTACCATTCCCTAGCCCCAAGCAGTTCATTTCATTCTGAAATGGATTGGATGAATTTTTTCGTTATTCAGAAATTCAAATGTATTGTTATTTGGAAATTTGGATATATCTGAATTTCAAAAGTACAGTAGTAATGAGTTTAAATGAATCCAAAATAACGAAACAAAATTCAGACAAAATTTGAATTTGAATCGAATTTGAAAACGAAATTGAGTACGAAATTGAATTTGAAAACAAGAATAGAATAAAATAGAATAGAAAATAAAGGAATATAATAGAAAAGCATAGAGTAGAATGAAATAGAATAGAATATAGTAAAACAGAACAGAAAATAAAGGAATGGAATATAAAAGAATAGAATAGAAAATAATAAAATAGAATAGCAAAAAAGGGAATAGAAAAGAAAATAAAAGAATCAAATAAAATAGAATATAAGAATAGGGTAAAAAAGAAGAGAATATGAAAGAAAATAAAAGAATAGAACAGAACAGAAAATAAAAAAAATAGAATAGAAAAGAATAGAATAGAAAAGAATAGCGTAATACAGAACAACATAGAATAGAAAAAGAATTATAATAAAATAGAATAGAAATTAAAGGTATAGATTAGAAAAGAATAGAATAAATTATAGTTGAATAGAAAAGAATAGAATATGATAAAAAATAGAATAGAAAAAACTATAGAATAGAATGAAAAAGAATATAACCGTCTTCCGAAATTAGAATTTTGATTAGAATGAATTTGAATTTAATAGAAAATAGAATAGAAAATAAAATAATAGAATAGAAAAAAATTGACTAGAGTAAAATAGAAAGAATATAACTTCCTAAATTAGAATTTTGAATAGAATGCATTTGAATTTGAATAGAATAGATTTGAATAGAATAGAAAAACTAGAATAGAATAGAGTAGATATAACTGTCTTCAGAAATTCAAATTTGGATGCTGATTCGAATTCAAAGGCCGATTTGAATTTTCCGAATCGAATTTGAAAAATAAATAAACCAAACAAAACAAATTCGAAATGTTTCACTTGTCCTGCACATATCTACCAGGTCATGACTAGATTTTACTAAACTATAACCAAAGTAATAACCAAATAAACAGTTTTTGAGGGGGGGTGGGTAGTGTGGAGAGGGATCCAAACACCTGTCTGGTTTTTATTGATGTCTGTGTCCCCTTTAGGGAGATTCAACCTCTCAATTTGTCCTGTTTAGTTTTATCACCGAAAGTAATAGTGAAAGAAAATCCCAAATTTCGGGTTGTCACCAGAACAGAAATAAAAGGGAACTCTTCCAATGGGAACACTAGTTCTGGTGACAACCAGGGATACCCCACTTTGGATGGTGTGTGTTGGTTCTGGGACAGGAAATGAAAGGAAATCTCCCCAGTGGGACACGGATTCAAAAAAAAAAATGGCAGAGGTTATAACCCTCCCTTACTCTATCCAAAATGGTGAAAAAAAGGTTTTGCCTTTAGTTCTACTTTAAAGTGGAGGCAGAAGGGTCTTTATCTTAATGCATTCTATGCATTAGGATAACAAACCTTCTTTGTATAGCAGCCCCCCTAGTACTTACCTGAGCCCATCTCTATCCAGCAATGTCCATAAGTGAATAAGCCATCTGGGACTCTCCTTCCTGATTGGCTGAGACACAGCAGTGGTGCCATTGGCTCCTGCTGCTGTCAATCAAACTCAGTTAACCAATCAGGAGAAAGAGGGGGCAGGGTCGAACTGTAGCTCTGTGTCTGAATGGATAGTTAGAGCTGCAGCTCGGGTGCCCCCATGGGAAGCTGCTTGCTGAACAGGAGGTAGGGGACAGGAGCTCCAGTCAGGGACCCGAGAATGGGAGGATCGGGGCTGCTCTGTGCAGAACCTCTACACAGAGCAGGTAAGTATAACATGTTTGTTATTTTAATAGAAAAAAAAAAATGAGACTTTTCAATCACTTTAATGCCCAGGTGCCAAAGCCAAAATTAGCAGCATCAGCTCGACAAAAACTTTATGACAATTTGCATACCTAAATCAATTCTATATATTTTTAAGGATAAAGAAAGCTTTTATTTGGAACACTTTTTAATATAAAATCTGCTCTTTTTTATTATTATACACTGACAAAATGTGCAAAAAAATTTTTTTTTTTTTTTTTTACTAAACCTGTATTTGTTTGTCACAATTACAGTTATCAAAGCAGAATGCCAACCAACAGAAATATTTATTTTTATACTTGCTCCCTACCTGCTGTACAGCATTCTTTCCTTATTTTAATATCTAAGTTTTCTACCTTAAATGGAAAGGAAACAATAGGTCACATGACCATCATTGTTCTTGCTCTATACTGGCCATCCTTTTATCTTTCTCTATACTGGCCTGTATGAGGATTCAGGTGGAGCCAGCACATCATTACACTAATAAAATAATATATATATATATATATATATATATATATATATATATATATATATATATATAAAAAACAATACATATATGGTGATCTTGCGCTGTTTCTGGAAAAACACAGAAATGCTATGGCAAAAAAAACACACGAAAAGTGCAATACCTGTGCAAAACATTAAAGTGCAAAGTGATAAGGTCACCACAGAGAGTTGCAGGTATTAAAAGTGCATAACATGTATAAATGGCCAAAAAAAGTGCCTAAAAATAAAAAATAAATACCAAAACAGCAAATTATAAAGCAATCCACTGTCAGATAATAAAGGTGCAGCAATATAAAGTGTATAAATGAGGGGTCTACACAGTATGTACATAAAAATGTCCAAAGTGTGTGCCAAATCCTTAGAGGAAGAATAGGTAAATGCGTGGATAAAAACAGGGACCACTGATTAACGTCCTGTTAATATAAACAAATATAGACATGCTCTATAGGCACCTTTGCGCGTCTCTTTGGTGGTGCGACTGTTGTAGCCACAGTATTACATAGAACATAATAGGCCATCTATACATTCTTATTATCCTTGTGATATTTGAATGGATCATTTTTAATATGTTGTTATTTATATCTATTACACATATTTTTTACTCTTATTATGCCCATGTGTACTAACATTTATAGAATGACTAGTTCAGCCATGCTTCCATCAACTAATTTTATTTATATACATACGACTGTTAGCTGTCTGTTAACTAGATTAAACTACAAGAAAATGGCCGTTAAGCACACCGTATTGACCAACAACAAAATGGCACTTTGTAAATAAATGGCCGCTATGGGAGCCATATAGATAACCAACAAAATGGCCACTATGTAAATGTAGCACCCACCTACTTAGGTGTGTGCTAGATAGTTAGTGAGGGTTAGAGTTAGGTGAAAATTCCAGGCATTACCCTGTTTGGTTTAAGCCTGGTTGGGTTTATTTTGGTGGGGAGGAATGACAGAGTAGAATTGGGGGTGTGACCACCTGCATTCTGTCAAAAGTGACACCTTGTTTGACCAGTGAGAGGTGCTGGAGAACCGGTTGATTTGGAACAGGATGTAGTTAGTTGTATAGGTCACCCTGAGCCTATCATTAATTTGGATGGGCAGGGGCTTACAGGCCTATATAAACTGTGGGTCACATGCTCCAAATGTGGCTGATGGGAAAAGAACTCTCCCCTCTGGGGAGGGGAACGTGCCTTAACAGGAGGAGAGATGGAGGAGATAACAGTATGAATCTGCAATATCTGAAAAGGAGAAGGCTGCTACTACCAACAGAAGAAGGACTGGGAGAGGACCCTCTATGGCAAGCATGGACAGTTGCTGAAATGTACACGTGAGTGCAAACCCAGTAATTCCAAAAGACTGAGGGTGCTGAGGATCCCCTGGGAGAAATCCTAACAGTCAGTCCAAGAACTCTATTCAGAGTATTGTTCTTCGGATTTAAATTGAAAATGCTGTGCAGTTGGGAAGTAGTAGTAAACAGGAGGGAGAAGATTTGAAGGCCATTACAGGAACCAAGTTAAGAAGGCAGTTCATATTTCTGGAGGATTTATTCACATTCTTTCTTTGACATACCAATGGAAAGAATAAAGTTTGTGTTATTTGTTCAAGACTGTCTGCAGTGTCATCAATGCAGGGAAGTGGAGGGTAATAGAACCACACTGGCGAAAAGGAACAAACTAACTAGCAGCTCCTACGGGGGTAGTGCACTTCATAAATATTGAGTGAACTACAAAAAAATGGCTGCTCTACTATTTCTGGTTTTACGCTATATAAACTAGATCTACACAGCCAATCCGGTTCCCCAGATGAAGACGTGACATGTCGTAACACGTAGGGATTGGTTGCAACCGACTGCACACCGGAAGTGACGTAAGAAGGCGCTGAGAACTTGACTCAAGGTTACTTCTGCCCCAGTTCATAAAATTTAAGATTTATTTATTACTTTGAATTTTGAAAACCCATCGCCTATTCCAGGCTGTGGGTATATACAACAATATACGCCAACTCAAGATAGTGAGATTTTGTTCTCTTATCTTCTACGTCTTTGAACCTTGGTCGTGTCCTGAAGAAGCCTAACAGCGAAACGCGTAGATGCACAAGGGCTCACTGTACAAATTGCATAAATGCATATGTATGATGTTTTTTACTCTTTCCATTAATTATATGTATATTTTGTATTTTTTCAATAAATGTGATGATTTATTCATAATATTCCCTTCTCCATTGTTTCTTGGCCTATAAAGTTTGACATTTGGTAGTACCTCCAGTAGTACCCCCTTTTTCTTCTCCCCCTATATTACGGACATGGCTTTCGAGTGCCCTCTCCTTTATTTATGCTTCACTGATGGACACTAATAGGCTGCATTGATGGGAACTGATGACAAGGCTGCATTGATAAACATTGATGCAGCTACCACATCTAATGACTGGTAAGCTGCAATATAATACATTTTTGATTTGGGGTTTAATAGTACGCCCCTGTGATGGACTTATAATCGTATTTCATGTGTCAGTCATGATTATGAAATGGAAAGGGTGAGCACACACAGCATGGTTCCCTTTTGACTCTCAATAATGACTTTAAATGGGTAACAAAATATTTATAAGAAACTGAAGAAGATAAGTAGGTTAGGTTATGCAGTAAAGCGAACAATTTTGAAAATTCTTCATAAATCAACACCTCAATGGTTACTGTAAACAGCGTTATTATCCTCGTGTAATGTTCACACTAAAATGAAAACATATTAAGGATCAATTTTACAGAAAGCATATTACATAATTGTGTGCCGTATTACAGTGGCTCAGTATACTGGTTCATTGCAATTCAAATTACTGGAGCTGTACAGGGTTGTGTATTAACATCTATAGCTTAATATTGTTCATTCATGTTTGAAATGAAAACATTTGAAGCCAACAGAAAAAAAGTACATTTACAACCTTTCAAACTGTATAATGTAAAAATACAGGAAAAACTTCTGGGCAAATCCCAATGTTTATATGGCAGCCCTTTAACCCCTTCTCACCTAGACCCTCTGTCCATTTAACAGGGTCTTTACACCCAGGGGGAGGGAAGGACTACCTGATCACATGACCACTGTGATTGGCTATCACAGTGGTCACAAGATTAGGAGGTTGTCTCTCCAGCTCTTGATCGTTACTGGAAACCAGAACCTGTCTATGACAGCTAGGGATGAGCTTCGTGTTCGAGTCGAACCCATGTTCGACTCGAACATCGGCTGTTCGATCGTTCGCCGAATTGCGAACGTTATGGGCCGTTCGCGCTAAATTCGTGTGGCGCGTCACGGCCCATAATTCACTGCGGCATCGCAGTGCATTGCTGGCTGATGATTGGCCAAGCATGCACTATGACCCGCATGCTTGGCCAATCACAGCGCTGTCAGTAGAGAGAGCTGTAATTGGCCAAAGCCAGGGTGGCTTTGGCCAATTATGGCTCAGGGGATTTAGTACACACCCCACACTATATAAGGCCGCCTGCACGGCGGCCCTGTGTAGTGTGTGTTCCGGTGTGCTGAGAGATAGAGAGAGAGAGAGACAGTGTCATTTGATTTGAGTTAGATAGATTAGGCAGAACAGTCAGTCAGTTAGCTGCACTTACAGTGTATTGTGTATATATATGCATCCCAGGTGTTGCATATATATATATACACTGTATTCAGTTTAGCTAGATCCGTTCCTGTTATCTTCTATCTAGACTATTTACATTTAATGCAGTGCGTCCTGCTCACAGTGTTCAGCTAGATCCGTTCCTGCTATTTACATTTAGTGCAGTGCGTCCTGCTCACAGTGTTCAGCTAGATCCGTTCCTGTTATCTTCTAGACTATTTACATTTAGTGCAGTGCGTCCTGCTCACAGTGTTCAGCTAGATCCGTTCCTGCAATTTACATTTAGTGCAGTGCGTCCTGCTCACAGTGTTCAGCTAGATCCGTTCCTGCTATTTACATTTAGTGCAGTGCGTCCTGCTCACAGTGTTCAGCTAGATCCGTTCCTGCTATTTACATTTAGTGCAGTGCGTCCTGCTCACAGTGTTCAGCTAGATCCGTTCCTGCTATTTACATTTAGTGCAGTGCGTCCTGCTCACAGTGTTCAGCTAGATCCGTTCCTGTTATCTTCTAGACTATTTACATTTAGTGCAGTGCGTCCTGCTCACAGTGTTCAGCTAGATCCGTTCCTGCAATTTACATTTAGTGCAGTGCGTCCTGCTCACAGTGTTCAGCTAGATCCGTTCCTGCTATTTACATTTAGTGCAGTGCGTCCTGCTCACAGTGTTCAGCTAGATCCGTTCCTGCTATTTACATTTAGTGCAGTGCGTCCTGCTCACAGTGTTCAGCTAGATCCGTTCCTGCTATTTACATTTAGTGCAGTGCGTCCTGCTCACAGTGTTCAGCTAGATCCGTTCCTGCTATTTACATTTAGTGCAGTGCGTCCTGCG
The DNA here is from genome assembly GCF_042186555.1 of Aquarana catesbeiana. NCBI lineage: Eukaryota > Metazoa > Chordata > Amphibia > Anura > Ranidae > Aquarana > Aquarana catesbeiana. Next base: position 40,189,198 of record NC_133326.1, read on the forward strand.
CACAGTGTTCAGCTAGAGCCGTTCCTGCTATTTACATTTAGTGCAGTGCGTCCTGCTCACAGTGTTCAGCTAGATCCGTTCCTGTTATCTTCTAGACTATTTACATTTAGTGCAGTGCGTCCTGCTCACAGTGTTCAGCTAGATCCGTTCCTGCTATTTACATTTAGTGCAGTGCGTCCTGCTCACAGTGTTCAGCTAGATCCGTTCCTGTTATCTTCTAGACTATTTACATTTAGTGCAGTGCGTCCTGCTCACAGTGTTCAGCTAGATCCGTTCCTGTTATCTTCTAGACTATTTACATTTAGTGCAGTGCGTCCTGCTCACAGTGTTCAGCTAGATCCGTTCCTGCTATTTACATTTAGTGCAGTGCGTCCTGCTCACAGTGTTCAGCTAGATCCGTTCCTGTTAAATTCCTACTGACCGGCAGGCTTGTCTGGTTACAGTATATAAAGCTACCTGAAGAAAATTACAGGTGTTCTATTTGATCCTATTAGTACCACGGTCAGGCAGCTAGACTATTTACATTTAGTACAGTGCGTCCTGCTCACAGTGTTCAGCTAGATCCGTTCCTGTTATCTTCCTACTGACAGGCAGGCTTGTCTGGTTACAGTATATAAAGCTACCTGAAGAAAATTACAGGTGTTCTATTTGATCCTATTAGTACCACGGTCAGGCAGCTAGACTATTTACATTTAGTACAGTGCGTCCTGCTCACAGTGTACAGCTAGATCCGTTCCTGTTATCTTCCTACTGACAGGCAGGCTTGTCTGGTTACAGTATATAAAGCTACCTGAAGAAAATTACAGGTGTTCTATTTGATCCTATTAGTACCACGGTCAGGCAGCTAGACTATTTACATTTAGTACAGTGCGTCCTGCTCACAGTGTTCAGCTAGATCCGTTCCTGTTATCTTCCTACTGACAGGCAGGCTTGTCTGGTTACAGTATATAAAGCTACTTGAAGAAAATTACAGGTGTTCTATCCCAGCTTAGTGCAGCTACAGGCCATTAGTATGTCTGGAAGGCCAAGAAGGAGAGGCAGACAGTCACAAGCCAATAAGAGAGGGCAAGCAGGCTCTGTGTCTAGTGCTGGTCGTGGAGACGGTGCATCCTCATCAGCACGTGGCCATGGGACACGCTTGGCCTTTTTTTCGGCAGCTGGCCATGTTGAGCCGCAACATGCGGAAGACTTGGTCGAGTGGATGACCAAGCCGTCCTCATCCTCCTCATCCTCTCTCACCCATGCCCAGGGTGCTTTGTCTGGCAAAGCAGCGGCCTCTTCCCTCAGCTCAATGTCATCAGTGACTCCTTCCCTAGCTCCACCATGTCCTCATGAGGATTCCCTCGAACTGTTTGACCACAGTGTTGGGTACATGCTCCAGGAGGATGCCCAGCGTTTGGAAGGCTCTGATGACGATACTGAGCTCGATGAAGGCAGTAACATGAGCGCGGACAGAGGGGGTGCCCAAGAAGGACAGCAATCTGGCAGTCATGCTCCCCCTGCTGCAGCATACTGCCAGGTTTGCTCCAGTGATGAGGAGGGAGGGGATGATGAGGTCACTGACTCAACGTGGGTGCCTGATAGGAGAGAGGAGGAGGAGGAGGAGGAGGAGGAGGAGGAGGAGGAGGAGGCGGCAGCACATCACCAACGAGGCAGGATGCCCTCCAGGGGCCAGCCTAAGGGCAGCACATTGACTGCATCACACCCCAAAGCTCCACATGTGCAGGGCGCTGCAGTCTCTGCGCGTTATTCAAAAAGTTCTTTGGTGTGGGCCTTTTTTGAGACGAGTACATCAGATCGCACCGCTGCTATTTGCAACATATGTCTCAAGCGTATCTCGCGTGGCCAAAATATCTCCCGCTTGGGTACCACATGCTTGACCAGACATATGTTGACCTGCCATGCAGTTCGTTGGCAAGCGTATCTAAAAGACCCACACCAAAGAACAAAGAGGATCTCTCCTTGCTCCTCATCAGCTGAGATTTCCAACCCCACTAGACCTTCAGTCCTCTCTGAGACCTGCAGTGAGAGGAATGAAGGTGTAGAATTAGGTGTGTCACAGCCAAGTACTTGTGGGCAATCTGCTTTTGGTACACCGACGTCAGATTGTACCAGGCAAATTTCCCTGCCCCAGCTGCTGCACCGCCGAAAGAAGTTTGCTCCCAGCCATCCACATGCCCAGCGGTTGAATGCTAGCTTGGCAAAATTGCTAGCACTTCAACTGCTGCCTTTTCAGTTGGTAGACTCTGCCCCCTTCCGTGAGTTTGTGGAATGTGCGGTTCCTCAGTGGCAGGTACCCAAACGCCACTTTTTCTCACGGAAGGCGATTCCGGCTCTCTACCGGCATGTGGAAGGCAATGTCCATGCCTCGCTGGACAGGGCGGTCAGCGGTAAGGTGCATATTACCGCTGACTCATGGTCCAGCAGGCATGGACAGGGACGTTACCTAAGTTTCACGGCGCATTGGGTGACTCTGCTGGCAGCTGGGAAGGATGCAGGACAAGGTGCAGTAGTGTTGGAGGTTGTTCCGCCACCACGCCTCCAAAATGCTGATTGTGACACACCTCTCTCCTCCACCCCCTCCTCTTCTTCTTCCTCCATGGCCTCTTCCTCGGAACCAGCGGTGCTCCGTAGGCGTTCAAGGGGCTACGCAAGTACGCAGGCCAAAAGATGCCATGCGGTGCTTGAGCTGGTGTGCTTGGGGGACAGGAGCCACACTGGGGCAGAGGTTCTGTCAGCTCTGCAGGGGCAGGTTCAGAGGTGGTTGACGCCACGCCAACTTAAGGCAGGAATGGTGGTTTGCGACAATGGCACCAACCTCCTCTCTGCCCTCCGACAGGGACAAATGACCCATGTGCCCTGTTTGGCTCACGTCCTTAACTTGGTGGTGCAGCGGTTCTTGGGCAGGTACCCGGGCTTACAGGATGTCCTGAGGCAGGCCAGGAAAGTCTGTGTGCATTTCCGCCGGTCATATAATGCCAGTGCTCGGCTGACGGACCTCCAAAAGGAGTTTAACCTGCCCAAGAACCGCCTAATCTGTGACATGCCCACCAGGTGGAACTCAACGTTGGCCATGCTGCAGCGGCTGCACACGCAGCAGAGGGCCATCAATGAGTACCTGTGCGACTATGGCACCAGGACAGGGTCAGGGGAGCTTGGTTTTTTTTCCCCACGCCAGTGGGCCATGATCAGGGATGCATGCACTGTCCTGTCACCATTCGAGGAGGCCACGAGGATGGTGAGCAGTGACAGTGCATGCATCAGTGACACTGTCCCCCTTGTCCACCTGTTGGAGCACACGCTGCGTGGAATAATGGACAGGGCACTTGAGGCAGAACAGAGGCAGGAAGAGGAGGACTTCCTTAGCTCTCAAGGCCCCCTTTATCCAGACAGTGTTCCTGCGTGCCCGCCGATCACACAGGAAGAGGACGAGGAGGAAGAGGAGGAGGAGGAAGATTGTGTCAGTATGGAGGTGGAGCCTGGCACTCAGCATCAGCAGCAGTCTTTAAGGGATCAGTCCCAAGAAACACATGGACTTGTACGTGGCTGGGAGGAGGTGGCTGCGGACCATGTCGTTCTTAGTGACCCAGAGGACTCCGGACCGAATGCCTCAGCAAACCTACGCTGCATGGCCTCCCTGATCCTGCAAAGCCTGCGTAAGGATCCTCGTATTCGTGGTATCAAGGAGAAGGACCAATACTGGCTGGCAACCCTCCTTGATCCACGTTACAAGGGTAAGGTTGCGGACCTTATCTTGCCATCGCAGAGGGAGCAGAGGATGAAACATCTTCGGGAGGCCTTGCAGAAAGGTCTGTGCAACGCGTTCCCAGAGACTGGGAGGTTACAAACTCCTGTTTCTGGACAACGTGTTGCTGAGGCTTCGGTCAGTCAAAGAAGGAGCGGTGGAGAAGGTGGCCGTCTGACCGATGCGTTCAGACAATTTTTTGGTCCGCAGCCCCAAGGTATGATCGGTTCCAGCAACCATCGCCAGCGTCTGTTTTACATGGTGCAGGAATACCTAGGGGCAAGATCAGACTTGGACACCTTTCCCACCGAAAATCCTCTGGGTTACTGGGTCTTGAGGATGGATCACTGGCCAGAGCTTGCACAGTATGCAATTGAGCTACTGGCCTGTCCTGCATCCAGCGTTCTTTCGGAACGCACATTCAGTGCTGCTGGAGGCGTGGTAACCGATCACAGGGTGCGTCTGTCCACCGACTCGGTCGATCGGCTGACCTTCATAAAAATGAATGAGTCTTGGATCACCACCAGCTACCAAGCACCTGATGCTGATGTAACCGAATAATTTTTTTTGAAATCTCAGATCCCTTCAAAGACTGCCTATGCTGATGCTGAGTGACTATCCCTGAGTAATTATCCTCTTCCTCCTCAATCATCACGCTGATAGCTTGTAAGAACATTTTTGGTTCTGGGCGCCACCACCAGTGCCTAAGGCACAATTTTTCAGCCCCTGTTTAACAGGGGCGTGTAATTACAATTTTTGATGTAATACTTTGCAGCAGGGCTCGTTCCTGCATTCCAACTAGAGTGTCTGTGAGGGGTTGCAGTGTTGTGGCACCAGCACCAGTGCCTAGGGCCCAATTTTTCTGCCCCTGTCTAACAGGGGCGTGTAATTACAATTTTTGATGCAATACTTTGCAGCAGGGCTCGTTCCTGCGTTCCAACTAGAGTGTCTGTGAGGGGTTGCAGTGTTGTGGCACCAGCACCAGTGCCTAAGGCCCAATTTTTCTGCCCCTGTCTAACAGGGGCGTGTAATTACAATTTTTGATGCAATACTTTGCAGCAGGGCTCGTTCCTGCGTTCCAACTAGAGTGTCTGTGGGGGGTTGCAGTGTTGTGGCACCAGCACCAGTGCCTAAGGCCCAATTTTTCTGCCCCTGTCTAACAGGGGCGTGTAATTACAATTTTTGAAGCAATAATTTGCAGCAGGGCTCGTTCCTGCGTTCCAACTAGAGTGTCTGTGAGGGGTTGCAGTGTTGTGGCACCAGCACCAGTGCCTAAGGCCTAATTTTTCAGCTCCTGTTCAACAGGGGCATGTAATTACAATTCTTGATCTAATATTTCACAGCAGGGCCCTGTGAGGGCTTACAGTGTTGTGGCCACAGCAACACCTAAGGCCCAAATTTCTGCTGAGTATATAGGGCAGGACCCTACTTTCAAACATCTAACTTACAAACGACTCCTACTTGCAAACGGAAGGAGACAACAGGAAGTGAGATGAAATCTACCCCTAGGAAGGGAAATTCTCTCCTGTAAGAGTTAATATGGGAAAACAAGTTCTCCTTTCCACTGATGCTTTCCAATCCTTGTTCCACAAAAAAACCCAAATTTTCAAAAAACATTTTTCATTGGGACAAAAAAGTGAGGTGAAATCTTCTGAAGAGGAGGAAAGACAGCAAAACAAATGTCACAGGGGTGATAACCCTTCCCTATGTTTTCCAAAAAGCTTAGAAAAGATTTTTTGGCTGGAGCTAAACACGTTAAAAATGTTCAAAATTACAAACAGATTCTACTTAACAACAAACCTACAGTCCCTGTCTTGTTTGCACCGCCTGTATACTGCTGTTCAGAGTATATAGGGCCTGGTGGCCCCACACCTTTCCTTATTTTAATTTGGGTGCGGGGTTCCCCTTAATATCCATACAAGACCCAAAGGGACTGGTAATGGACTGGGGGGTACCCATGCCGTTTGTCTCACTGATTTTCATCCATATTGCCATGACCCGACATGACATTAAACCCGCAAGCAGTTTTAAATGAGATTTTTTCCTTTAAAAATGACATTTGGTGCAGGGACTGTTCTAAACATGGGAAACACGCGTCACTTTACAGGCATACTATAGACACCCCCCAGGTACGATATTTAAAGGAATATTTCACTTTTTTTTTTTACTTTAAGCATCATTAAAATCACTGCTCCCGAAAAAACGGCCGTTTTTAAAAGTTTTTTTTGCATTGATACATGTCCCCTGGGGTAGGACCCGGGTCCCCAAACCCTTTTTAGGACAATACCATGCAAATTAGCCTTTAAAATGAGCACTTTTGATTTCGAACATTCGAGTCCCATAGACGTCAATGGGGTTCTAACGTTCGTGCGAACTTTCGGTCCGTTCGCGGGTTCTGGTGCGAACCGAACCGGGGGGTGTTCGGCTCATCCCTAATGACAGCTTGGACCCTGTGCTGGGAGCACACAGTGAGCGAAGGAACTGCTGTTTTGCTTGGGACCACTGTTACCAGAGGCCAGGAATCTGTAGGCAGCACCACACTCTCCGGCATGCCCGAGCTGAAGAGCAGATATTTATTACAACAATATACACTCACCAGTCACTTAATTAGGTACAACTGTTCAATTGCTTGGTAACACAAATTGATAATCAGCCAATCATATGGCAGCAACTCAATGCATTTAGACATCTAGATGTGGTGAAGACAACTTGCTGATGTTCAAACTGAGCATCAGAATGGTGAAGAAAGGGGATTTAAGTGACTTTGAACGTGGTGCGATTGTTGGTGCCAGATGGGCTGGTCTGTGTATTTTAAAAACTGCTGATCTACTGGGATTTTCGCACACAACCATCTCTCGGGTTACAGAGAATGGTCCGAAAAAGAGAAAATATCCAGTGAGAGGCAGTTGTGTGAAGGAAAATGTCTTGTTAATGCCACAGGTCAGAGGAGAATGGGCAGACTGGTTCGAAATTATAGAAAGGCAACAGTTACTCAAATAACCACTCGTTACAACCAAGGTTTATGCAGAATACCCTCTCTGAACGCACAACACATCAAACCTTGAAGCAGTGGGGCTACAGCAGCAGAAGACCACACCAGTTATCACTTCTGTCATCTAAGAACAGGAAACTGAGGCTACAATTCACACAGGCTCAGCAAAATTGGACAATAGAAGATTGGAAACAAATTGCCTGGTCTGATGAGTCTCAATTTCAGCTGCTGATGGTAGGGTCAGGATTTGGCGTAAACAACATGAAAGCATGGATCCATCCTGCCTTGTATCAATGGTTCCGGTTGGAGGTGGTGGTGTAATGGTGTGGGGGATATTTTCTTGGCACACACTGGGCCCCTTAGTACCAATTGAGCATTATTTAAATGCCACGGCCTACTGAAGTATTGTTGCTGACCATGTCCATCCCTTTAGGACTACAGTGTACCCATCTTCTGATGGAATCTTTTCAGTAGGATAATGCACCATGTCACAAAGCTCAAATCATCTCACCACTGGCTTCTTGAACATGACAATGAGGTCACTGTACTCCAATGGCCTCCACAATCACCAGATCTCAATCCAATAGAGCACCTTTGCCAGTGGCGGTCCAGATTGCAGGGCGCAGGGGCGCGGCCCCCTAATCCATGCGTCCGGCCCCTTAATCTACATGCGGGGCACCGGACGCATGGATTCCAATAGGTTTTTTTTTTAAGCATGTGATTAGAACCAGAGGCTCTAATAGGCTTCAAAAAGGGTGGGCTAGGGGAGCAGAGCACTGCGCCTCGAGCCCGCCCAGTTGTGTGACAATAGCAAATTAACATTCGCTATTGCCTTCCTGATTCTCCTCTTGGCCAATCAGGAAGCGGGTCTGGAGACCTGTCACCCAACTGGCCGAGAGGAGAAGCCATCCTTTTCGCTGCCAAGAAGGAAGAGGGAGGAGACGCAGGGGAAGCCAAGGTGAAGAACCATGAGGAGGAGATGCCGCCCGGAGGAAGCGCTGCCCGCAACCTAGATGGGGTAGGTGCGGGGCTGGTGACTAACTGACCAAACTGGGAGGAGGGGCAGGTGCCCGTGCCTGGGATCCGGTGGTTTGTTTTCTGCCCCCCCAAAGTAAAATATACCACCAGACACCACTGACCTTTGGGATGTGGTGGAACGGGGGATTCACATCATGGATGTGCAGCTGACAAATCTGCAGCAACTGCGTGATGCTTTCATGTCAATATGGACCAAAATCTCAACACCTTGTTGAAACTATGCCACAAAGAATTAAGGCAGTTCTGAAAGCAAAAGGGGGTCCAACCTGGTACTAGCAAGGTGTACCTAGTAAAGTGGCCGGTGAGTGTATATAATGCTGCAATAACCACAACTGAATAACCCTTCAAAGAAATATGTAAAACAGTAGCCAAATAGAGTATAGAGTTGGTAACAAGCAAATGGACCAGAAAATTACCCCTAAATCCTATACTTAGGAAGGTCCTGTCTAAGGACAATGCTAAGATAATAGCTCGGTAGTCTTTGTCAAACTCTTTCCCTACTGGCCAGTATGTTGGGGTCCAAATCTGGTGCTGTAGCACTCAGATCAATTTTGTGGCCGCCGTTCATGAGCATCAGATCCCCCGACCTGCAGCATGTCTGCTATAGCTGTTAAAGGGACCGATTTGGCACATTTATGGACACCTTCCCCGCTGTCCATCCTGACAGAGCCCCCTGCATCAGCAGCTGGCTTGAGGTGGGAGGGAGAAACCCGGCAGGAGGGGGTGTCCGGGGAATGACACAGGACCCCAGGACAGAAATAGGAAGGCAGCAGGAGTGGAATTTGGAGGAGCCGATGTCCTCCATTTCCCTCCTGCAGCCATTGAATGCCTGCAGGAGGGAGAGGAGGAGAAGCGGTCATTTAGCAGCTACATGGAGGGACCATTTCCTCTACATGCCGCAGCCCCCACCACCCTCCTATCCAGGCATACAGAGGAGCCCCATGGGCCCCATGCTCGCAATGGCGACCTCTGCAACCCTTGTAGGTACACCTCTGGATTGAAGACTTTTTACCTTAATGCAGTGAATGCATTAGGGTAAAAAAAAAAAAAAAAAAAACTTCAGCCTTTACAAGCACTTTAAGCCTGTCAGACAAAAAATAAACTCAGCGCTCGTTTGAGGAGAGACCCTGGAGGTGTACACAGATCAAATAAATGTGATTAAAAGAGTCTCTCAATAGGAGGGACAAAGTCCATAGCAACAGTCTCTAAGATGAAGTGAAAAATAGGTGCAGCGCTGATATCACAAAATTGATATTGCCAAAAAAAATCACCAAAGGAAAATATTGACATCCTGAAATGGTGAAAGCAGTCTAAAAACTAAAAACTAAAGTGGAGTACCAACTCCACAAATATTTTAAATTGTGGTAAACTGGTGAGTAGAAATCGTGAATATTACATCACCAATAATGTGCTAAAACAAATTATTAAAGACACTAAAAAAAGGATAAATAATAAAACATAAATAAAAAGCATAAATAAAGCTAAACATATAAATTGTACATTGAAGGGTGATAAATTAATTGTTCTCAACTGTAGGTGAAAGCAATCCAGATATGAATAACTCTAGATCTAGATAGAAAATTGAAGCTGATCTCAAAATCATATGTGAGAACAGTAAAATATGAAAAACTAGGCAAAGTCCCAATGTGAAAAACTGAATCCCAATAGTCTTGTAAGAAGGAAATTAGCCCATGAATAATCCAACAAAACAAGTCGTGACATAGAATCCCTCATCCAGAGAAGCGGAACACCCGAGGTGAGTATATATTCTCCTTACCGACTGAAAAGACCAATAAATTGGTCTCACCAAACCCAGGGAATTCGGTCTTCCAAAAACTTATAGGACATCTGAGATTGCTGGATCGGTATCACTCGGTGTCACTCAAAAACATAAAGGCAGAAAGGGCTCCCATAGTGTAGCATTTGATTATAAAATGTATTGAGCTCAAAAGAGTTGCACTTACAGAATACAGCTGGATTGTCCTCTACAAACCATCACCATCTAAGATGAAGAGGGAGAGGAATCCATGTACCTGCACTAAGGGCAGCCAGTGTGAAGAGCTAGAAGCAGTCACTGCAAAGCAACAAAGGAAAAGAAACACAGCGCTTCTAAGTGCAGTATTGGTAAACCATTTAATGATAAGTCAAAAGTGAAACTACTCACAAAGGGAGCAGAAACACAAGCATGATAGTAATCCTGCAGAAAAATCCGGGGATCTCGGATTTTGCTGCAGGATTACTATCATGCTTGTGTTTATGCTCCCTTTGTGAGTAGTTTCACTTTTTACTTATCATTAAATGGTTTACCAATACTGCATGTAGAGGCGCTGTGTTTCTTTTACTTTAAGCCTGTGCCTGATAATCAAGTTTGTGTACCATATATGCTCAGGTCCTCGGTACAGGTCTGTCTGTCTCTGACTTTGTTTGACTGTCCATGTCTTGAATTCCCCTGTAAAATGTTTTAGCTGGATTTGCACTTAACTTGCCCGTGCTTACAGTGTTGTGATGACAGCCTGTTACTTACTGTTAATCGCAGCTCCATTTACCTGTCTGCAACCTGGACTCTGTTTGTCTACGCCTGACCTGGCTGTCACTCTTCTTTCTCTTACTGTCTGCTGTTTTCTCTGACCATCTGTCTGAGGACTTACACCAACCTAGCACCTGTCCTACTTGGGGCAGTCTGTTTCTTCTGGCAATTGGCACGGGGCTGGTAGTTCTGGTTACCATATGAATTGCTGCAGGGATAACTTCACTGGGATATGACATGGAAGCAGAGGGACTTCAAGGACAGATCTTTAGGGGAAAGAGTGTAAATAGCCATCTCTAAAATGAGAAACAACTTTGAACGGCTTTTTGCATTGCAAAACTTCAAGTAACTGCTCCACCTGCTGAGATTTGAAAGCATCATACGGCTTGTGCTGAACTAAAACATTGATCTGTTCTAAAGAGAGAGCTTTGTACTATTTTGTATGATGAAGTGAAAATAATTTTGGATGCTCCATAGTTTTAAATATGTGCGTAACTTGGCATAACAATACAGTACTGCATTAATTCATAGTGTAGTATTTACAAATTTATTTGGTTATTATAATAGTGGATTTATCCTCTTCTTGGACAGGTTTTTTGTTTCTTGGAATCCATTTGTCCTCCTATATGGTTTCACCGAATATCCCCTTTATAGAAACATCCTCCTGACATCTGAGCCGTAGTTTTTGATTGTATAATATATTCATCATCATTCAGGTAAGGGAATACCTGGGTCAATTCTCAGCCTATGCATTTTATAGATATATATTTTTTTATTCATTCATGCGCTTGTTATATATACATATTTTTAATCAGTAGTGTATGTTTCTAATATGTTACATGGTTACATAGTAGCTTACATAGTTACATGAAAAAAGACATCAAGTCCAACCTATGTGTGTGATTATACATTCAGGTCCATAAATATTGGGACATCGACACAATTCTAATCTATTTGGCTCTATACACCACCACAATCGATTTGAAATGAAACAAACAAGATGTGCTTTAACTGCAGACTTTCAGCTTTAATTTGAGGGTATTTACATCCAAATCAGGTGAACGCTGTAGGAAATACAACAGTTTGTATATGTGCCTCCCACTTTTTAAGGGTCCAAAAGTAATGGGACAAATTAACAATCATCCATCAAACTTTCACTTTTTAATACTTGGCTGCAAATCCTTTGCAGTCTATTACAGCCTGAAGTCTGGAATGCATAGACATCACCAGACGCTGGGTTTCATCCCTGGTGATGCTCTGCCAGGCCTCTACTGCAACTGTCTTCAGTCCCTGCTTGTTCTTGGGGCATTTTCCCTTCAGTTTTGTCTTCAGCAAGTGAAATGCATGCTCAATCGGATTTAGGTCAGGTGATTGACTTGGCCATTGCATAACATTCCACTTCTTTCCCTTAAAAAACCCTTTGGTTGCTTTCGCAGTATGCTTCAGGTCATTGTCCATCTGCACTGTGAAGCGCCGTCCAATGAGTTCTGAAGCATTTTGCTGAATATGAGCAGATAATATTGCCCGAAACACTTTAGAATTCATCCTGCTGCTTTTGTCAGCAGTCACATCATCAATAAATACTGTACAAGAGAACCAGTTCCATTGGCAGCCATACATGCCCACGCCATCACCATGCTTCACTGATGAGGTGGTATGCTTTGGATCATGAGCAGTTCCTTTCCTTCTCCATACTCTTCTCTTCCCATCATTCTGGTACAGGTTGATCTTGGTCTCATCTGTCCATAGGATGTTGTTCCAGAACTGTGAAGGTTTTTTTTAGATGTTGTTTGGCAAACTCTAATCTGGCCTTCCTGTTTTTGAGGCTCACCAATGGTTTACATCTTGTGATGAACCCTCTGTATTCACTCTGGTGAAGTCTTCTCTTGATTGTTGACTTTGACACACATACACCTACCTCCTGGAGAGTGTTCTTGATCTGGCCAACTGTTGTGAAGGGTGTTTTCTTCACCAGGGAAAAAATTCTTCGGTCATCCACCACAGTTGTTTTCCGTGGTCTTCCGGGTCTTTTGGTGTTGCTTAGCTCGCCGGTGCGTTCTTTCTTTTAAAGGATGTTCCAGTTGATTTGGCCGCATCTAATATTTTTGCTATCTCTCTGATGGGTTTGTTTTGTTTTTTCAGCCTAATGATGGCTTGCTTCACTGATAGTGACAGCTCTTTGGATCTCATGTTGAGAGTTGACAGCAACAGATTTCGAATGCAAATAGCACACTTGAAATGAACTCTGGACCTTTTATCTGCTCCTTGTAAATGGGATAATGAGGGAATAACACACACCTGGCCGTGGAACAGCTGAGCAGCCAATTGTCCCATTACTTTTGATCCCTTAAAAAGTGGGAGGCACACATACAAACTGTTGTAATTCCTACACCGTTCACCTGATTTGGATGTAAATACCCTCAAATTAAAGCTGAAAGTCTGCAGTTAAAGCACATCTTGTTTGTTTCATTTCAAATCCATTGTGGTGGTGTATAGAGCCAAAAAGATTAGAATTGTGTTGATGTCCCAATATTTATGGACCTGACTGTATGTCAGTATTACATTGTATAGCCCTGTATGTTGTGGTCGTTCAGGTGCTTATCTAATAGTTTTTTAAACTATCGATGCTCCCCACTGAGACCACCGCCTGTGCCTCATCCTTGCCGCTCTTACAGTAAAGAACCCTCTACGTTGTTTAAGGTGGTTGAACCTCTTTTCTTCTAATTTTAATGAGTGGCCACATGTCTTATTACACTCCCTTTCGTTGAAAAGTTTTATCCCTATTGTGGGGTCACCAGTATGGTATTTGTAAATTGAAAGCATATCCCCTCTCAACCATCTCTTCTCCAGAGAGAATAAGTTCAGTGCTTTTAATCTTTCTTCATAACTAATATCTTCCAGACCCTTTAATAGTTTTGTTGCCCTTCTTTGTACTGGCTCCATTTCCAACACATCCTTCCTGAGGACTGGTGCCCAGAACTGGACAGCATACTGCAGGTGAGGTCGGACCAGAGTCTTGTAGAGTGGGAGAATTATTGCTTTATTTCTTGAGTTGATCCCCTTTTTAATGCATGCCAATATTCTGTTTGCTTTGTTAGCAGCAGCTTGGCATTGCATGCCATTGCTAAGCATATCATCTACTAGGACCCCCAGGTCCTTTTCCATCCTAGATTCCCCCAGAGGTTCTCCCCCCAGTGAGTAGATTGCATTCATATTTTTGCCACCCAAATGCATTATTTTAAATTTTTCAACATTAAACCTCTATTGCCATGTAGTTGCCCACCCCATTAATTTGTTCAGATCTTCTTGCAAGGTTTCCACATCCTGCAGAGAAGTTATTGCCCTGCTTAGCTTAGTATTGTCCACAAATACATAGATTGAACTGTTTACCCCATCCTCCAAGTCATTTATGAACAAATTAAATAGGATTGGTCCCAGGACAGAATCCTGGGGGACCCCACTTTGCACCCCTGACCATTCTGAGTACTCCCCATTTATCACCACCCTCTGAACTTGCCCCTGTAGCCAGTTTTCAATCCATGTACTCACCCTATGGTCCATGCCAATGGACCTTATTTTATACAGTAAACGTTTATGGGGAACTGTGTGAAATGCTTTTGCAAAATCCAGATACACCACGTTTACGGCCTTCCTTTATCTAGATGGCAGCTCACCTCCTCATAGAAGGTTAATAGATTGGTTTGGCAAAAACGATTCTCCATGAATCTGTGCTGATTACTGCTAATGATACTGTTTTCATTACTAAAATCTTGTATATAGTCCCTTATCATCTCCCCCAAGAACTTGCATACTATTGATGTTAGGCTAACTGGTCTGTAATTCCCAGGGATGTATTTTGGCCCTTTTTTAAATATTGGTGCTATATTGGCTTTTCTCCAATCAGCTGATACCATTCCAGTCAGAAGACCAGGGGTCTCAAACTGGCGGTCCTCCAGCTGTTGTAAAACTACAAGTCCCATGAAGAATTGCAAGGCTGACAGTTACTAGCATGACTCCCACGGGCATAGGCATGATGGGACTTGTAGTTTCGCAACAGCTGTAGGGCCGCAAGTTTGAGACCCCTGCAGTAGACTGTCAGTAAAAATTAGGAACAATGGTCTGGCAATTGACTGAGTTCCCTAAGGACCCTTGGTGCAAGCCATCTGATCCCGGTGACTTATTAATGTTACGTTTTTCAAGTCTATTTCTAATTCTGTCCTCTGTTAGCCATGGAGGTGCTTTCTGCAATGTGTCATGAGGAGTTTTGGTTACTGAAGCCCCCCCTGATTCCCTTGTGAAGACTGAGAAGAATCAATTCAATGCCTTCGCCATCTCACCATCCTTTGTAACCAGATTCCCTTCCTCATTCTTTATGGGGCCAATATGGTCTGTCCTCCCTCTTTTACTGTTTATATACTGTACCTAAAGAATTTCTTGGGATTTTTTTTGCTCTCCTCCGCTATGTGTCTATGTATTTGCTCTTTTAAATTTATTTCCCAATGGGATGCACTGGCTAATGCCCTTATTTAATATGCTCTTAAAGCAAAGCCATCTCTCCTCCGTGTTCTTTGTTTCTAATATTTTAACCCAATTAATATTTTCTAGCAAGGTTCGTAGTTTAGGGAAGTTGGCTCTTTCGAAAATCAGTGTTTTTGTATTACCCTTATGTTATGTTGTTCTCAATTCATAGTGATTGTCCATGCAGTACTCTTCAAGGGTCTCCTAAGGAAGCCATTGCTATGGCGAAACATGTAGAGCAAGGAGTGACTGCTACTTTTAGATCACATGGATCTTGTATGATGATATTATGATGATTTTAAATATGTTTAAATACATTTTTATATTTTTTATACCCATGTTGTATTTATGTTTTGGCAACTTAAAAGTCCCATCCTCTCTCTCTACTAAATCATAGTATTTACAAAGTTGATTTTTCTGTCTTTTTTTAATATTATCATTCTTTATTAACCACTTCAGCCCCGGAAGGATTTACCCCCTTCCTGACCAGAGCACTTTTTACAATTTGGCACTGTGTCGCTTTAACTGCTAATTGCGCGGTCATGCAATGCTGTAACCAAACGAAATTTGCGTCCTTTTCTTCCCACAAATAGAGCTTTCTTTTGATGGTATTTGATCACCTCTGCCGTTTTTATTTTTTGCGCTATACACGGAAAAAGACCGAAAATTTTGAAAAAAAAAAGATATTTTCTACTTTTTGTTCTAAAAAAAATCCAATAAACTCAATTTTAGTCATACATTTAGGCCAAAATGTATTCGGCCACATGTCTTTGGTAAAAAAAATGTCAATAAGTGTATATTTATTGGTTTGCGCAAAAGTTATAGCGCCTACAATCTAGGGTACATTTTCTGGAATTTACACAGCCTTTAATTTATGACTGCCTATGTCGTTTCTTGAGGTGCTAAAATGGCAGGGCAGTACAAAACCCCCACAAATGACCCCATTTTGGAAAGTAGACACCCCAAGGAAATTGCTGAGAGGCATGTTGAGCCCATTGAATATTCATTTTTTTTGTCCCAAGTGATTGAATAATGACAAAAAAAAAAAAAAAAATTACAAAAAGTTGTCACTAAATGATATATTGCTCACACAGGCCATGGGCATATGTGGAATTGCACCCCAAAATACATTTAGCTGCTTCTCCTGAGTATGGGGATACCACATGTGTGGGACTTTTTGGGAGCCTAGCCGCATACGGGGCCCCGAAAACCAATCACTGCCTTCAGGATTTCTAAGGGCGTACATTTTTGATTTTACTCCTCACTACCTATCACAGTTTTGAAGGCCATAAAATGCCCAGATGGCACAAACCCCCCCCAAATGACCCCATTTTGGAAAGTAGACACCCCAAGCTATTTGCTGAGAGGCATGTTGAGTCCATGGAATATTTTATATTTTGACACAAGTTGCGGGAAAGTGACAATTTATTATTATTTTTTTTTTTTTTTTGCACAAAGTTGTCACTAAATGATATATTGCTCACACAGGTCATGGGCATATGTGGAATTGCACCCCAAAATACATTCTGCTGCTTCTCTTGAGTACGGGGATACCACATGTGTGGGACTTTTTAGGAGCCTAGCCGCGTACGGGACCCCGAAAACCAATCACCGCCTTCAGGATTTCTAAGGGTGTACATTTTTGATTTCACTCTTCACTGCCTATCACAGTTTCGGAGGTCATGGAATGCCCAGGTGGCACAAACCCCCCCCCAAATGACCCCATTTTGGAAAGTAGACACCCCAAGCTATTTGCTGAGAGGCATGGTGAGTATTTTGCAGCTCTCATTTGTTTTTGAAAATGAAGAAAGACAAAAAAAAAAATTTTTTTTTTCTTTTTTTAATTTTCAAAACTTTGTGACAAAAAGTGAGGTCTGCAAAATACTCACTATACCTCTCAGCAAATAGCTTTGGGTGTCTACTTTCCAAAATGGGGTCATTTGGGGGGGGTTTGTGCCACCTGGGCATTCCATGGCCTCCGAGACTGTGATAGGCAGTGAAGAGTGAAATCAAAAATTTACGCCCTTAGAAAGCCTGAAGGCGGTGCTTGGTTTTCGGGGTCCCATACGCGGCTAGGCTCCCAAAAAGTCTCACACATGTGGTATCCCCGTACTCAGGAGAAGCAACAGAATGTATTTTGGGGTGTAATTTCACATATTCCCATGGCATGTTTGAGCAATATATAATTTAGTGACAACTTTGTGCAAAAAAAAAAAAAAAAAATTTGTCTCTTTCCCGCAACTTGTGTCACAATATAAAATATTCCATGGACTCGACATGCCTCTCAGCAAATAGCTTGGGGTGTCTACTTTCCAAAATGGGGTCATTTGGGGGGGGTTTGAACTGTCCTGGCATTTTATGCACAACATTTAGAAGCTTATGTCACACATCACCCACTCTTCTAACCACTTGAAGACAAAGCCCTTTCTGACACTTTTTGATTACATGAAAAAATTATTTTTTTTTGCAAGAAAATTACTTTGAACCCCCACACATTATATATTTTTTTAAAGCAAATGCCCTACAGATTAAAATGGTGGGTGTTTAATTTTTTTTTTCACACAGTATTTGCGCAGCGATTTTTCAAACGCATTTTTTGGGGAAAAAACACACTTTTTTACATTTTAATGCACTAAAACACACTATATTGCCCAAATGTTTGATGAAATAAAAAAGATGATCTTAGGCCGAGTACATGGATACCAAACATGACATGCTTTACAATTGCGCACAAACGTGCAGTGGCAACAAAATAAATACATTTTTAAAAGCCTTTAAAAGCCTTTACAGGTTACCACTTTAGATTTACAGAGGAGGTCTACTGCTAAAATTACTGCCCTCGATCTGACCGTCGCGGTGATACCTCACATGCATGGTGCAATTGCTGTTTACATTTGACGCCAGACCGACGCTTGCGTTCGCCTTAGCGCGAGAGCAGGGGGGACAGGGGTGCTTTTTTTTTTTTTTTTTTTTTTTCTTTATTATTTTTTTGCTTTTTTATCTTATTTTAAAACTGTTCCTTTCATTTTTTTTTTTTTTTTTTAATAATTTTTACTGTTATCTCAGGGAATGTAAATATCCCCTATGATAGCAATAGGTAGTGACAGGTACTCTTTTTTGAAAAAATTGGGGTCTATTAGACCCTAGATTTCTCCTCTGCCCTCAAAGCATCTGACCACACCAAGATCGGTGTGATAAAATGCTTCCCCAATTTCCCAATGGCGCTATTTACATCCGGCGAAATCTAAGTCATAAAATGCTCGTAGCTTCCGGTTTCTTAGGCCATAGAGATGTTTGGAGCCACTCTGGTCTCTGATCAGCTCTATGGTCAGCTGGCTGAATCACCGGCTGCATTCTCAGGTTCCCTGTTGAGACAGGAGAGCCAGAGAAAAACACGGAAGACGATGGGGGGGGGGGCATTCTCTCCCACTGCTTGTAAAAGCAGTCTAGAGGCTAATTAGCCACTAGGATTGCTTTTACATGAAAGCCGACTGCTGGCTGAAAAGAATGATACCAAGATGATACCTAAACCTGCAAGCATCATTCTGGTATAACCACTCAAAGTCGTGAATGCTGTACCTGAAGACAAAAAAATGGTTAACAATAAAGCACAGTAAACGGTAAAGTATAAAAAATTGCATACCTGAAAAGCAAACATGATAAAACATAATAACAATAAAACATTGCAGAATAGAATACAGTAAAAAAGAGCAGAACAATAGAGAGAATAGAGAGAGAGAGAATAGAGAGAGAACAATAAAACGACAACTATTATTTTTTATTTTATATTTTTGTTTGTGTTTTTTTTTTTTTTTTTTTACACTTTTTTTGTAACTGTAACTTTTATAACTGTAACCGGTTCCAGGTTCAGGTCTCTCAAAATGCGATGGCATCTTGGGAGACCCTGTGAAAGTGTGTCCTAGTCTGTGCAATGCTGTACCCTACGCTAATACTCAGCTAGTGAATGGTAGCGTTCAAAACATTCACCAATGCAAAGACCAGGATTGTCAGGACAGGAGGGACAATAATAGCGGGTGTCACGCCTATATCCGCGCTTGCTGCAGACACAACATCTTTTTTGGGGGGGTTCGTTGGGTAGGGGTACTCGGGAGGACATAAAGAAAATGCCTCTCATGCAGCCGACTGCATTTGGTTGGGGATGTGAATGGGGGAAGTACGGGCGCTGCAGAAGTGGTGGGTTCCCAATTAGGATTGGCGAATGCAGCAGGAAGGGCATTATGGGCACGACGGGCCTGTGTTTGTCTTCTTGGTGGCAGCGGGACACTACTTGTGCTTGCCACCTCACCAGCTTGAACTGCACTTATGGGACTCGCCACGTCACCAAGTGTTACTGCAGTGCTGGTTTGACTACGACCGGGGTGTACTAGGCCGCTGGCGCTTGCCAGTTCACCAAAACGCTACCAAAAAAACTGTTAACGATCGCAGGGATCAGGCCTGACTCTGCGAACGCTGCAGTTATGCGTTTAGTGTTTTGTAAGTGACAGTGATCGATCGATACTGCACATGGGTGGGCTGGGCTGGGCCGGGCGGAGGGGCAAAACGCAGGTGCTAGCAGGTATCTGGGCTGATCCCACTAACACTGCGTTTTTGGGAACCCTAAACTGCTGGGGATGCCAGTATAGATCTGATCGGATCAGATATTGATGCGTTCAGATACTATACCACTAAGGGAGGTGTACGGTGCGTGCGTGGGTGTTAGCGCTACTGGCACTAACCTGACGCTGCCTGGGGCTGGTGCTTGCCAGTTCACCAAAACGCTACCAAAAAAACTGTTAGCGATCGCAGGGATCAGGCCTGACTCTGCGAACGCTGCAGTTATGCGTTTAGTGTTTTGTAAGTGACCGTGATCGATCGATACTGCACTTGGGTGGGCTGGGCCGAGCCGGGCGGAGGGGCAAAACGCAGGTGCTAGCAGGTATCTGGGCTGATCCCGCTAACACTGTGTTTTTGGGAACCCTAAACTGCTGGGGACACTAGTATAGATCTGATCGGATCAGATATTGATCCGTACAGATACTATACCACTAAGGGAGGCGTATGCTGCGTGCGTGGGTGTTAGCAGTACTGGCGCTAATCTGACGTTGCCTGGGGCGACGCATATCACCGCCGGGCGATCAGGGGGCTAAATCTTTATTCGGTAATAAACGGCGGGTGCCCTGACACTATAAAAAATAAACAAACTAACCAGCGTCACCCGTAACGGTTATACAGTGATCAGTGGTGAAAGGGTTAACTAGGGGGCAATCAAGGGGTTAAAACATTTATTAGGTAGTATATGGGGGTCCCTGTCGCTATAAAACGCTGACGGCGAACCTAAATATTTACCTCACTAACTAGCGTCACCAGCGACACTAATACAGCGATCAGAAAAATGATCGCTTAGCGACACTGGTGACGGGGGGTGATCAAGGGGTTAAAACTTTATTAGGGGGGGTTAGGGGGGTATCCTAGACCTAAAGGGGGCCTAACACTCACTGCCCTAACACTGTAACTGTCACAAACTGACACCAATACAGTAATCAGGAAAAAAAAAAAAAAAAACCTGCTTGGTGTCAGTTTGTGACAGGGGGGGGTGATTGGGGGGGGGGATCGGGGTGTTTTGTGTGCCTGGCATGTTCTACTGTGTGTGTGTGTGTTGTGCACTCACATTGCAGTCTTCTCTCCTCGGCCCGGAAAGGAAAATACCGAGCCGAGGAGAGATGACATCATTTCCTCTGCCTCTGTGTACAATACAGAGGCAGGGAAATGATCCCATTGGCTGGGAGCGATCGCGAGGTGGGGGCCACGAATGGATGGCCTTCCCCTCACCACCGATCGCCGGGGGAGATTTGCCAACCGCCGCAGGCACCGGGGGGGGGTCCGATCGGACCCCCCACCCGCGGGCAGGCAAGGACGTACCTGTAAGTCCTTTTGCCTGCCCGTGCCTCTCTGTCGACGTATATAGTCGTGCGGCGGTCGGCAAGTGGTTAAAGGGGAACACATACAGGCTCCAAACATTATTTATGTATTACGTATCTTAAATACTTTAAACCTCATTAATAGGTAATACATTGAATTTAGAAGAAATGGCCACACACCACTGTAGATCAAAATCCTTTTTATTTGGACATCCCAAAAACTACAGGAATCAGAATGCTGGGTAAATAGGTAACACATTACTATCCAATAGGTTAAAGCTATCAGCATTACAGTATTTCTTATCAACATCTTAATCTGGCTATCTTTCCCCTCTCGGTCATAAACTCTTGTACAAACATAGCCTACTCTCAGACTCATAGTCCCAGAGTAAGACCTTCTTCGGTCTGAAATCCATGGCGCTTTGTGGGCACTTTTAACCCTTTTTTGCCTGTTAGCGGGACTTAAAAGCGCCCCGTTAGCGGCTGAAAAGCGCTGCAAAAACTACGGTAAAGCGCCGCTAAAAATAGCGGCACTTTACCGAAAAAATACAAATATGTGAGCACACACATAGAAATAAAATATTAAGTGTAACATACACTTTAAGGTAGAAACATAGAAAAGTGACGGCAGAAAAAGTAGTCCATCAAGTCTGTCAATTTTTTTGTTTTTTTTGTTTTGTTTTTCCTTTTTTGTGGTGGGGGTTGGGTTTTTATTTTCATTAACCTCGTTGTCTGACTATAGGTGAACTCCAGATGAACTCCATTTAATCCAAAATACACTAAGGTTGCTTTCACACTGGGGCGTTGGGGGCATCGGCGGTAAAGCACCGATATTATTAGCGGTGCTTTACCGTCATTTTAGTGGCCACCACTGCCAGCAATCAGTGCCCACCTTTGCTCACAAGTGCCAGCAATCAGTGCCCACAAGTGACAGAAATCAGTGACCACAAGTGCCAGCAATCAGTGGCCATTAGTGATGCCAGCCAGTGCTGGCTATCAGTGCCACCCATCAATGCCCATCAGTGTCCATCAGTGCCGCCTATCCATGCCTGCCAGTGCTGCCTATCAGTGCCCATCAGTGCCGCCTATCTGTGCCCACCAGTGCTGCCTATTACTGTCCATCAGTGCCCATGAGTGCCACCCATCCGTGCCGCCTATTAGTGCTCATCAGTGCCACTTATCAGTGCAAAGCACAAGGAGAGAGGTGCCTCTGGGTGTAGAAGTAAAAAAACAATTTATGAAATCACATGTTCAGGCAACTCACATGTATGAAGTCATCAATAGGCATATAATACAGTAACATCCATCGTGGGGGTAGTCATCAGATCGGTCAGAGGGTAGCTTCCTGCTTGCCGAGCGGATGGCTGTGTGTGCTCTGGACACCGAAAGGTGGTAAAGCTGGCCCCGGTGGAGATGAAACTGAAAGCGAGGCCTGGAAAGCAGGTGGATGGCAGGCAAGGAGAGATGATGTCACTGGTAAGCGATGTGTTTCACGAGTGTACGGGCTGCAATGACATGTTAGCCGCGCTCCTTCATCAAGCTATGGATGGATGGTAATGCTAAGTCTAATGAAGGGGGGGTGGCCACCTATCAGTGCCCATAGTACGGCAAATTAGTGCCTCCTCATCAGTGCCACCTAATCAGTGCCCATAAGTGCTGCCTCATCGGTGCCCATAAGGGCAGCCTATCAGTGCCGTCTCATCAGTGCCCATTAGTGAAGGAGGAAAATTACTTATTTACAAAATTATTCTGACAGAAACTAAGAAAAACTTTTTTTTTTCAAAATTCTCGGGCTTTATTTTTTTTTTTAGGAAAAAATAAAAAACCCAGAAGTGATTAAATACCACCAAAAGAAAGCTCTATTTGTGTAAAGAAAATGATAAAAACTTCACATGGTTACAATGTAGCATGACCGCGTAATTGTCATTCAAAATGTGACAGTCCTGAAAGCTGAAATATGGCCTGGGCAGGAAGGGGGTGTAAATGCCTGGTATTGAGGTGGTTAAGTTGTGAGCAAGGTCACTAACAATTCACTCTAAAATGTACGTTTTACTGTTTCCATATTCAAGGAATAGAGTGCTAGTTTCTAAATGCATCTACCCATAGCAACCAATCAGAATTCATCTTCTGCTGGTTCTGATGTCATGTTACTGCACTTGCAAGGTAGACAGAAGTATAGAAAGGTATATTGTATGCAATATTTCATTGAATCCTGATCTAATTGCGTTGCGCCCCTCATGGACACGTCTTTAGGCATATCTATAATTATCATTGCAGGGTGTTTGGAATGTGTCACAGAATAGTGGTAAAATATTTCTTATAATAAAACACTCAGCCTAGTTGACATTGTACAATGTATGATTGGAATGTCTCCAGGATGCCGGGAGTTCAATAAGTACTTATGTTATTTTCTTATTAAGTTGACAGGATTTAGAAGGTGTAATAACATCACTCTGAACCCGTGTATACACAAAGGATAAACATCTCCGCTTGGTTACAGATAAGTAAAATGAAATACAATGAAATACAATATAATGATAAAAAAATACTCATTAAGTAAGAACTTTGTGACTTCATAGAACCCATGTAAATCAGAAAGTGACAGTTTAAAGCTAATTGGATTCCCATGAACTGTTCCTGTTACTGGCTTACGTGTGACTTCTGAAGGGAACATCTCTTCATGCCTCCAGGCAATCATTTTTGAATTTAGGGCTGGTGTGCTCTTTTCTTCATACTTCAATTTAGGGGAGACATACTGAATATCGGATAAATATTGAGCACTCTGCAGTACCCACCCTATGAGAAATAATTTACGTAGAATTCCAGGCTAAACCTAACCAGTCTTAAAAATTCCCCCCACACCCTCAACACCTTTGCTGGCAAACCTGTGTAAGAAAGAATTATATATTTACCTATTTGCAGGCCACTCCAGTTCAGTCATGTGATCTGGCACCCCTTTGCCAGCTAGCAGCCCCAGTTAGGTCATATGATCTGGCTCCCATGTGCCATCCAACGGCCCCTGTAGGGGAGAGGAGGGAGCGTTGACAACCAATGAGCCATTGGAGCCTATGGGTGACAACACCATGGATTCTCCTGCCTCTGGAGATTACAAAAAAAGCCTTGGCCACTGGAAGTGTCACCTCCAACAATAGGAGATGTCCACATTGTGCATGCAGTGATATGGACATCAGAAGGAAGACCACAGGAACTAAATAGGAGAAGAGAGAAGGATTGTCATGGCTTCAAGTAAGTAAAACAGGTAATTGGACATTTTTTTCTTTCATACCTGCTGTTACTTAGATGGCATTGGAGGGGATGTTGCGAATATCCCTGAGCTGGGCTTAAACTTAGATCAGCACCAGGATCTGTACTTTACTCTGAGGGCCAGTTCACACCCCATGCAGTCCAGTGAGGTTTTTTTCTGCATCATGAACAGATGGGTAGTAGATTATATGGTTTCCAATAGCAGTTCACAGCAGTAAGGTTAATTCCAGTGCGTTCCAGTTCCAGAAAAAAAAAGTAGAACATGCTGCATTTTTTCTGCACTGAACTGTACTGGAACGCGGTAAAATGCATCAAGAACACACTGTAATGCACCTAAATTCACCAAAAACACACCAGAATGCAAAAGTCTCCACTTGAAGTGAAAAAAGAGGGGGAAAATGCACTGGAAAGCATCAAAAACGCTGGTATTGTTGTTGAAATCTTCATTCCTTTGTCCCCAAATACCACCACATCTGTGAGGGGGTTAATACAAGCTGCTGGACCTGTGACAGATCCTTGTCAAAAGTGTCAACTATGCCTGCCCTTTCTGCCCCCCTGCTCTATTCATAAAGGCTTTACTATCGCTTCCCAGAATGAAAAGTGTTCTAGGAATGGAGGAGGTGGACCTTTCATTCATCTGCCCATCCTCCATTCATAGTGTGCTTTTCATTGTGGGTAGTGACAGTACAGCTTTTAAAAATGGGAGAGGTGAACAGAAAAGGTGCACATAGTCATCACTTTTGAGGTGTAATCAGATAAATGAAAACAACCTCCTGCGCTCATGAGTGGTGTTCAGAGACCAATGGACCCTCAAAGTTCCACTCCAAAGATACGTGAAGCCACCATGCTTTGCTGCCCTCTTAGGTTTGGGGAAGCCCCGATAACAAATGAACTAGAAAACAAACAGAAGGTGCACCAGCCTATTTTGGTTCCTGGTCCACTTTTGTTGTGTGCCTGTGGCTTAAATTAACATCCACAGTACAGGAAGATCACGGCTGTGGGGGTATTGGGGGGGGGGGGGGGCAGAGCATTGAATTACCGGTATTTAACCAAACTTAAGTTTTATATGATGAAGCTCACTTGAAAGGCAAAGAGGTGGTGTTTCTCTGAGGTACAGGGTAACGAGTACTCTTCTCTATAACATGGGTGGAGGTGTTTCCTTGTAATAGCAATAAAGGTAAGTGAAGAAAAAGTTTTAAAAATAGAAGTTTAATCAAATAAATTAAAAAAGGGCCGGAACCCCCCCCCCCCCCCCCCGCCCAAACATACACATACACATACATAAATGTGAACACAAACTGATGTGCTGTAAAAGTTTTTAAAGTGTTGTCATTGACATTGACATATAGTTAATGTTGGGTTCCATGGTTTTCTGTTTCAACCATTTTTATTACTTTTACAAAATAGAGTAATACAACTTACATTGTTCAATCTATCAAGAACGGTAAAGGCATACAGTAGTATCAAAATCGAGAGATAGCGGTATAGTCCCACATCTCTATCAGGTGGTACTCGCAACCATGAAGCTATCCGGGAACAGTTCACAGGTTCAATAGTCAACTAGAAACAAGGGACTAACCCAGGGGGTACAAATCCAAAGTGATTCCATCAAAAATATTAACAATGTAAATTTGAAGGTTCCATGGCTGTCACTGTTTTAAGGGTGAGTGCAGTTTTGAGGCTTTACATATTTGGTATCTATTTACTTGACATAACCTCATTTTTTATATTTTACTACAAATTTGGCCATTGTATTGTGTTTGTGTGTACTAAAATTAATTTGAGTATATTTTTCAATGAAAATAGATTTGATAAACAGTAGCATAATTATTGTGTGATTATCATATGATATTAAACAATTGCAACTGTGACTGCAGTCTGCTCACATAATTTGTAATAAAAACATATTTGCTATTCTGAAGCTTCCCTCCAACCACTTTGTATATTATGTTATATATACTGTGATTCTGTACTTGCCAAATATGCTACAGAAATCTCCCTCCACTGAGTCTGGCTGCAACCATTTTAACTGTGGGCAGCTGAAGCTGCTGCCTGTTCACTTCCTGGTTTTACAAAAGAAAATGAAATACCCCAAAATATTTGTAGCAGCCAGCACAGCAAAAGACAAATTTGGACGGATACATTTTAAAATATGTGCAGCGCTAAAGTGAAAAAGTCTCTGTATGTCTACAGAACAGTATGTGCAACAACAGAAAACAATGTACCATAAATGGTCATAATTCTGCAAGGTACAATGGATATACGTATAAATCTCACACTGAGAATGAATGAACATTAACCAGATAAGACAAAAAGTGAATAAATAAAAAAAAAAAAAAAAGTTCACAAAGTGAAAAACAAGTGTTGAAGTTGATCCAAAAAATGAGAATAAGTCCTTATGGTATCAGTAAGGATCTCATAGGAATCGCGTATGTATAAAAGACAACCACCACCAACTTTGAGAAGGCTTATCGGAACATGTGGACTCAATAAGGCATATGCCCAATGAGTCGCCAAGGCTTGTGGTGTATATACACCAATGGGATGTAACTTCCACACCTCTTATGCCCCGTACACACGGTCGGATTTTCCGATGGAAAATGTCCGATTGGAGCGTGTTGTCGGAAATTCCGACCGTGTATGGGCTTCATCGGACATTTTCCATCGGATTTTCCGACACACAAAGTTGGAGAGCAGGAGATAAAATTTTCCGACAACAAAATCCGTTGTCGGAAATTCCGATCGTGTGTACACAAATCCGACGGACACGTGCTCAGAATAAATAAAGAGATAAAAGCTATTGGCCACTGCCCCGTTTATAGTCCCGACGTACGTGTTTTACGTCACCGCGTTTAGAACGATCGGATTTTCCGACAACTTTGTGCGACCGTGTGTAGACAAAACAAGTTTGAGCCAACATCCGTCGGAAAAAATCCTAGGATTTTGTTGTCGGAATGTCCGAACAAAGTCAGACCGTGTGTACGCCCTATTACTCCTAGCCAGAATGGGAGATGATCCCTCCGTCCCTTGGATGGCTCAATGTTGTAATGACCGGTCAGGACTAGCAATCTCAAACAAAGGGTGAATCAAGTCTTCCTTATGCACTCATACGGTATAACCAAAAAAGGAAACAAATTCTCCACATAGTGTAAAACCATAAGTGTAAAAAAGGGGATTTATTAAAAAGCAAGAACACTCACATTTGAATGAATAAAAAAGCGCTCAGGAGTATTCAAATAGGTGTGTGTGTGAGAAATAGCCCGGCAAGGCTCAACACGCCGCACCTCCTCTCAGATCACCGGTCACACACAAGGATTGACTGTTCACTTCCTGTATTTACACAGACACACAGAGGCACACCTCCAGCTCTGCAGCCCTGCAGCTCTCTTTGGCCCTCTTATGACTCACCCCCCTCCCTTTCTGGCAAACTCTCACGAGAGTGAGAGAGAGAGCTGTGCATGATGTCACAGGTCTAGGCTAATGACCAGACAAGAAACAGGAAGTGTACTGTATAAGGTATTTACTGTCAGAAAAAAATGTTTTACTATCTGAAGTTAAAACAACAAGGGCAGAAGATTTAATAGATGGAAAGTTGAAAAATGACTGAAGGTCCGCTGTAAGTAACGTTCAGGCCTAAAATGTGCCTTGTAACATATATGCAAAAAAAAAATCTCTATGGCGGGAAAAAGGCAATAAGCTCTAATTAAGTAACTGTAACTGACAACTAGTGGCTCCTACACTAAACACTGCTACTGCTGTGTTAACATATAGCAATCAATCTGATTTTTTTCTGTAGTGGTCTGACTTCAGTAACATTAATTTTAATTGGTTTGGAGTTCAGAATTAGCACATTAGAATTAATAACTCTTTTACCAGATGAGGCCAGTAGTGTTTTATAGGAAATATGAGGGCAGGCAGTTTGAATTTAGTTCCAGTGGCTCTTAATTATAGCTCTGGCAGCACTGCCATAAGTTAACACAATATATCATGTTGGTTCTGAATGTTTCCCCTTATACGCTTTGAGTGGATTCATATTTTACACATTTCTGTTATAGAATATATCCATAGGTTTTTCCTTCTCTAAGGGGGCTGGTTAGGAAGAAGCTATATTGTACCGACAAAGTTATAAGATTTTACAGAATTTTCACTGCTTTCTGCTTGTAGGAAAAATATTTTTTGAGAAAAAAAAAAAAAAAAAAAAAAAAAAAAAAAATATATATATATATATATATATATATATATATAATATAATATAATATAATATAATATAATATAATATAATATAATATAATATAATATATAATATAATATATATATATTTTTTTTTTTTTAAGCAAATTTAAAAAATGGCACTTTATTAGGGAACATTTATTTCGTTTCCAACTTTTTATCCCACTTGATTAAAAAGTTAAATTGTGAAATGGAAAGAAAAAAGTGAACTAATCATTTTATAAGTAGGATGTTACATAGTTATATAGTAGGTGAGGTCAAGAAAGAACACACGTCCATCAAGTCCAACCTTTGTGTGTGATTATATGTCAGTAGTAAGATTACAACTCCTGTTTGTAGTGAGAAAAAGGAAAAAGTCCCTTTTGAGAGTGAACTATGGGGTTGATTTACTAAAGGCAAATAGATTGTGTAGTTGCTCTAGACCTTAGTAAATAAGGCAAAGCTTCAACTTACCATGGATATCCAATCAGGTACAAAGAAAATTAAAAAAAAAATGTATTTTTGCTTGCACAAGATTGGATTATGGAACCCCCTTCATTACTACAATATTTTCCCAATCCAGTTCAAATGAGTGCTGGCGCGGATGTTGCAGGGTGGGCACCTTGCTACACATGCTTTGGGAATACCCTAATCTTAGGAGTTTTTGGAGAGCAGTCTTCTGCCTAATATCTAAAACTACTGGCATCATAAATCCAGGCAACCCAGAAATGGCCATCCTGAGTGTCCATATTGATCAATACCCACTAAGACCAAGAGACCAGACTCAGACCAATAGTCATTAAAATCCTAATGGCAGCCAGATTGATGGTTACTAGAAAATGGAAGTCTGACCTATCCCCGAACATTAGTGAGGTTGTCAAAAAAGTTGATGAAGCCTTCAAATTTGAACAAATGATGGCCCATAACGATGGAAACACTCCCCGCTTTTATAGACAGTGGGACCTCTGGATCCTCCTCAGATAAATTAAATGAATATACAGGTTCTCTACAATTTCTTACGTGCTCGAAACCCCCTTTGACAATGGGCTACTGTCTTTTGTTCCCCGTTAGAGTTTTATTCTACTATATTTAAATAAGTACATTTGCGTTTCAGTTCTTTTCCGTACTTAACGAACAAGATTAAAAAAGTACTCAATGAGTTCCTTATTGTTTACTATATTCCAAATGGCACAAAGTACCATATATACTCGAGTATAGGACGACCCAAATATAAGCCCAGGCACCTAATTTTACCACAAAAGCAAGGAAAACTTATTGACTCGAGTATAAGCCTAGGGTGGGAAATGCAGCAGCTACTGGGTAAACCATTCCCATCTGCAGAATCACTTTGCCCATTTGCAGCCTCACTGTGCCCATTTGCAGCCTCACTGTGCCCATCTGCAGCCTCACTTTGCCCATTTGCAGCCTCACTGTGCCCATTTGCAGCCTCACTGCGCCCATTTTCAGCCTCATTGTGCCCATCTGCAGCCTCACTGTGCCCATCTGTAGCTGTACCTGTGATAACTAAAACAGCGGGTGTCTCCCACTGTGTCATGCAGTCTGTTTGGTGGCCGTCCACTGTAACAAAGCCCCACCTCCTCCTCGTCCGTGATAGACGGAAAACACTGATACAGTTTCCCAGCATTGTATCAGTGTTCCTCTATCATGGATGAGGAGGAGGCGGGGCTTTGTTACAATGGACAGCCGCCGAACAGACTGCATAACACAGCGGGAGACACCCGCTGTTTTAGTTATTAAAGGTACAGCTGCAGATGGGCATGACACAGCGGGAGACACCTGTTGTTTTAGTAATCACAGGTACAGTTGCAGATGGGCACCCTCACTCGAGTATAAGCTGAGGGGGGGAGGGTTCAGCCTAAAAAATGTGCTGAAAAACTCGGCTTATATATACAGTATATACAGTAATCTGAATATTCGTTAAAAGATAATCCTATGTATACATTAAGTGCATTATATGTACTTTTTTTTTTCTCTTCGACTGTTGGCCTTGTACTTTGTACCGTTGTGAATCGTATTTTGAAAAATGCAAGTGCACAGTCTATTTGCCTTCAGTAATAAACCCTATATGCGTTGCAGACATTACTGCTAAGAATCTTTTTGTCTGCTTCTGGTCTAAAAAAAAGATGTAGACCTTACCTTGTCCTTTATCAAAATAATTGTTTGAAGTGGACGGATTTACTTTTATTATCATCATCTTTGCAATTGAACTATTGTAATAAGAAAAAAAGAGAGGCTCCAATATGCATTATCCAAAATTTTCAAATACAAGGTTATTTACCATTTGAGTGGTAAGGATGCGGAACCCCCTTCCATGGTTGGTGATTTGATAAATTCAAAAAACTTTTCAATGTGTTTCTTAGAAAACACAATGTAGAAGGCTATGGATAATGGTAGTGACATAGGGGGTTTATTTACTAAAGTTGGAGGGTGCAAAATCAGGCTCACTTCTGCATAGGAACCAATAAACTTTCAGGTTTTATTGCCAAAGCTTAACTGAACAAGCTGAAGATAGAAGCTGATTGGTTACCATGCAGAGCTGCACCAGATTCTGAGTGCTCCAGCTTTAGTAAATCTACCCCATACATTCAGATGGAACTGGATAGACCAGTGTTTTTATTCAACCTTACCAACTCTGTAACTATGCATGTAACTACCTGAATCTGTTGCACGTGCAGCCCTGGTTCATAATAATGTGATTTTTGATGTGTTCCAGAATGCATGGAATCGCATTACAAATGAAATGACATTATTTTCTAAGGAGGCCGTTCACATATATGCAGTTAGATTCTGATGCAATGTTGAAAAGGGTCCTGTGCAAGTTTAGAGTGGTGCAGTGCAATTTTTACCTCCATAGACTTGAATGGTAACCGCATGCAAAACTCTTATTTGTCCTAAGATAATACAATTCCAGTATGTTTTATACAAGTCTCCATCCCTGGAGAGAAAGAGACCAGAAATCACAGCTGTATCTAAATAGCTTTGTAATTGCTTCTGAATGGCAACAACTCGCACTGATAAAATCGCACTGCAAAACAGAGTCAACTCGCACTGCATCAGTGTAAACCTAATTGAATTGCCCCCACTATGGAGTAAAGGCAAAAAGACTGTTCACTTTGCTAGGGGATTTTACTTTGCAAAAGACTTTTAGTTTAGTGAATGTGGTGAAAATTCACTTGGCAAAGAATACTCAATCGCAAAATTAAAAAAAGAGTTTTGTTTGATTGGCTGATAGAAGTCAGCAGAGCTTTACCTCATTCACTTAGTTTCTTAGCAAAGTGAGCTGCCTATTTGCCTTTAGTAAATCAACCCCTGTGGCTCTTTTTTAATAAAATTTGCTCACCTGCCTCTTCACAAATTCCTTTTGATTGTACACTTTTCTGCCCATGCAGAAACTAAAAGAAGAATGGGCAAATGTTGGCAGCAGCAAAAAGTTCTCAGACGCTGCATCACTGAAAAGTAGGTAAGTATTGGTGGACTTTAGTTCCACTTTAAATTTCCAGGTGGCTTAGAAAACCTTAGTTACTGCAGATAGAAAATGAAAAGCTCAAATGTAGAAATCTGCATTCTTGAAAAATGTATTCATTTTCATTTCATCCGTTTCCTGATTGGCCGAAAAGAGAAGTAATCCTATTGGCCTAGAAGGAGGAGAGAGGAGACGCGCGGCCACCGTGATACCGAGGAGGAAACGGGGAAGCCTCCGCCCATCAGCCAGAGAGAACCACTGCCCGTGCCATGGATGGGGTAAGTGCAGATCTGGTAACCGACTGACCAGGGGGGTGGTGCGGGTGACCCAACTGACGGGGGGGTGGCTGTGAGTGTGCATTGTTTGCCACCCCCCTCCCCCCAAAAAAATATACCACCAGCCACCACTGGTGCAGGCTTCAGGGAAAATCAGTGAGCCAATCACACAAGCAGGGAATTATGTTTCTGGGGGGCGTTCCGTACATATTCTGTGCACAGTACACCCCCAGGTAGCCTTATTGTATTGCATTTTTCAGAAAAGAACAGAGGAAAGTATAAAAAGAATTGAATGAGGTAAAAATAACTCTTATCAAAACAAGGTGGACTTTGTGGGCATATCACGAGGCGGTAATTAATAAAATATAATATCTTTATTACAAAATGATTAAAATAACATTAGACAGACAAAGACACCCTAATAACTGACAAGGTCAACAGATACACAATAGAATGGACATGGAAGTATGAATCTAAACTTCTAGTACATATGATCCGTAATGGATATAAACACATTGTGTAAGGTTATCAAAGAGTTGAATCCATAAACTTCTCCATACCTTCTTGCCAACGCGTTTCACTAATTTTGTATTAGCACCTACCCAGTATGTCCTAAGGAAGCTATTAAAATTGTGAAATGTGTTGACAAGAAGGCATGGAGAAGTTTATGGATCCATCTTTTTGATAACCTTACACAGTGTGCTAGTATCCATTACGGATTATATGTACTAGAATTTTAGATCCATACTTCCATGTCCATTCTATTGGGTATCTGTTGACCTTGAAAGTTATTAGGGTGTCTTTGTCTGTCTAAAGTTAATTTATTCATTTTGTAATAAAGATATTATATTTTTATAAATCACCGCCTCATGAAATGCCTACAAAGTCCGCCTTGTTTTGATAAGAGTTTTTTTTAACTCATTCAATCCTTCTCATACAGTTATTGGATGTTGGCATAGTGGGGGTCTTCACTTTCTATTAAAAAGGAAAGGTAA